>NC_086453.1:176673634-176973634 GCF_028390025.1 Pseudophryne corroboree | reverse complement strand
CCTGCAACTCCTACACCGTTCTATCTAAACTTTGCTCAAGATTGTGAATGTCCCTCAGTCACTTAATGGTCTGCTCTAGATCAGTTACCTGGGCTTCCAGGGCAGCCGCTCGCTCACATTTCGCACAGATGTACCCGCACTCGGACTGTTGTGCCAGGTACACATACATCATGCACGACACGCACTGAGTGAGATCCTCAATCTCGGCTGCACCGATTTTTAATATGTGCTAACTCCCTGTTATCTTCTGAAAATGTAAAAATAAACAAAAAACAAAAGGGACATTCTATATATAAGTACAATAAATAAGGGACAAAAGGACAATAAATAAACAAAAGGAAAAATATAGGATAAATTAAGTACAAATTAAATAAATAAAATAAAATAAAATACAGTAAGGGACAGGTGAAAAAATAAAAATAAAAAGAGAGGGGCAATCTATATGTAAAGGACAATATATAAGTACCAGGGGTCAATAAATAAACATCTGATAAATACAGGATAAATTAATACAAGTTTTTACAGTAAAATACAGTAAAATACAGTAAAGGACAAAGGGAGACAATTAATTATACAGAAAAGTTGGGAAAGTTAAAACTTATCTGCTCCCTTTTTTCCGATCTGCTCTCAGGCTCCTGGCACAGCTCCCTGCTCAAATCTCCCCCTGGTCTCTGCTCGCGGCCTGCGGCTCCCCGGCTCAATGCGAGGCCCTTCCCTACTCACCGCACCGCTCCTCCCCCCCGCGCGCTGCTCTCTGCACGGTACGGCTGGTGCGGCCGCTCCATTCCATTCCCACCTGCTTGTGCGCACGCTCCCGCCCAACCGCTTGTCACTTCCGGTTCCTGTTTCCCCAGCTTCTCAGCGTCTCACAGTCACAGTTGTTCAGGACTAAGCGAAGTGACACAAGTGTGCGGCACAAACAACATGGGTCATGCTGGAATTTGCCCAGATGTAATACACGCACAATATTGGTGGCACAGAAGAGCATACCCCTAAACCACACACACACACACACACACACACACACACACACACACACACACACACACACACACAGCAAAGCCTGTAAAATTAATTTGGATAATAGTAACACTTTTATTTAGAGCTATTATAATAATATGCAGCACAGGTGAAATTACCCCTACACCACACAGGGCAAACCCTGTAAAAATTATTTGGATAATAATATAAATAATGTATATAATCCTTTTATTTGGAGTAAATAATATACAGCACAGGATACCACCACTGGACTTATGGCAGTACAGGACACCACCACTGGACTAATGCAGCACAAGACAGCACCACTGGACTGGACTTATACGGCAGTACCCCTAGACTTATACGGCAGTACCCCTGGAGTTGTACGGCAGTGTCAGACAGGATGGCACATTAAAAAACTAGTCCCCAAACAGCACATGATGCAAAGAAGAAAAAGAGGTGCAAGATGGAATTGTCCTAGGGCTCTCCCACCCATCCTTATGTTGTGTAATCAGGACATGCACACTTTAACAAACCAATCATTTCAGCGAGTTCTGCCACATGACTGTGGCTGAAATGACTGGTTTGTTTGGGCCCCCCCAAAAAAGAAGCAATCAATCTCTCCTTGCACAAACTGGCTCTACAGAGGCAAGATGTCGACTTCATTTTGATGAACATCATCTTCTCCACATTTTGTGGAAGTAACCTCCTACGCCGATCGCTGACAAGGTTACCGGCTGCACTAAACACTTTCAGAGTAAACACTGGAGGGGGGGCAACTTAGGTAAAATAAAGCCAGTTTGTGTAAGGGCATCCAAATTGCCTCTTTTTCCTGCCAATATACATATGGACTGTCTGACATGCCTACTTGGATGCTGTCACTCATATAATCCTCCACCATTCTTTCAATGGTGACAGAATCATATGCAGTTACAGTAGACATGTCAGTAATCGTTGGCAGGTCCTTCAGTCTGGACCAGATGTCAGCACTCGCTCTTGACTGCCCTGCATCCCCGCCAGCGGGTGGGCTAGAAAAGAGAGATACAAAGTATGCTTTAAACCTAGGATCGAGCACGGTGGCCAAAATGTAGTGCTCTGAATTCAACAGATTGACCGCCCTTGAATCCTGGCAAAGCGAATGAAGGGCTCCATCCACAAGTCCCACATACTTTGCGGAATCGCTCCATCTTAGCTCCTCCTTCAATTTATCCAGCTGATTCTGCAAAAGCCTGATGAGGGGAATGACCTGACTCAAGCTGGCAGTGTCTGAACTGACTTCACATTTGGCAAGTTCGAAGGGTTGGAGAACCTTGCACAAGACGGAAATCATTCTCCACTGCGCTTGAGTCAGGTGCATTCCCCCTCCTTTGCCTATATCGTAGGTGGATGTATAGGCTTCAATGGCCTTTTGCTGCTCCTGCATCCTCTGAAGCATATAGAGTGTTGAATTCCACCTCGTTACCACCTCTTGCTTCAGTGTTTGCTGGTGCTCCAGTCTTCGGCATGCAGTGGCAGAATGCCGAAAGTGGCCCGCAATTTTTCGGGGCCACCGACAGCATCTCCTGCACACCCCTCTCATTTTTCAAAAAATTCTGCACCACCAAATTAATTGTATGTGCAAAACATGGGACATGCTGGAATTTGCCCAGATGTAATGCACGTACAATATTGGTGGCGTTGTCCGATATCACAAATTCCCAGGAGAGTCCAATTGGGGTAAGCCATTCTGCGATGATGTTCCTCAGTTTCCGAAAGAGGTTGTCATCTTGCAAACGCCAACTCATTCCTAGGCAGGCTATGGTATGTATGACCGCTTTCAATAAGAGGCACACAGCTGTGCCTCTTATTGAAAGCGGTGATACATACCGTGGCCTGCCTAGGAATGAGTTGGCGTTTGCAAGATGCTGCTACTGGTGCAGCTGATGTTGTTGCTGCGGGAGGCAATACATCTAACCAGTGGGCTGTCACAGTCATATAGTCCTTAGTCTGCCCTGTTCCACTTGTCCACATGTCCGTAGTTAAGTGGACAGTGGGTAAAACTGCATTTTTTAAGACATTGAAGACACTTTTTCTGACATCTCTGTACATTCTCTGTATCGCTTGCCTAGTGAAGTGGAACCTAGATGGGATTTGGTATCGGGGAGGGGGGGGGGCACTACCTCTATCGATTCCCTAAGTCCCGCTGAACTAATTGCGGATACCGGACGCACGCCTAACACCAACATAGCTGTCAAGGCCTCAGTTATTCACTTTGCAACAGGATGACTGCTGTCATATTTTATCTTCCTCACAAATGACTGTTGGACAGTCAATTGCTTACTGGAAGTAGTACAAATGGTCTTCCGACATCCCCTCTGGGATGACGATCGACTCCCAGCAGCTACCACTGAAGGATCCTCCAGAGGAATTCCGATTAGGAGAGGACTCCTCAGTCTTGCCATTGACATGGCCTGCAGGACTACTGATGTTCCTGACTGAGGAGGAAGTTGACGTTGAGGGAGTTGGTGATGTGGCTTGCCGGAGCTTGGGTACAAGAGGAAGAAGGGATTTAGGTGTCAGTGGACTACTTATGCTCTTACCCAAAGTTTCACAACTTGACACTGACTTCTGATGAATGCACAGCAGGTGACGTATAAGGGAGGATGTTCCTAGGTGGTTAACACCCTTACCCCTACTTATTACAGATTGACAGAGGCAACACACGGCTTGACACCTTTGTCCGGATTTGTGGAGAAATAATTCCACACCGAAGAGGTGGATTTTTTGGTATTTTGCCCAGGCATTACAATGGGCTTATTCATCCCACGGACAACAGGTGTCTCCCCAGTGCCTGATTTAAACAAACCACATCATCAGAATCCTCATCATCAACTTCCTCCTCAGGACCAGCAACACCCATATCTTCATCCTGATGTACTTCAGCAGTGACATCTTCAATTTAGATATCAGAAACTGGACTGTGGGTGCTACTTCCAGCATTTGCAGAGGGCTTGCACTTGCAGAGGGCGTGCAAATGATGGAAGGAGCCACCTCTTCCCATCCAGTGTTGGGAAGGTCAGGCATCACAACCGCCGACACACTTGGACTCTACTTGGGGATTTGTGATACCATCTTATAACGTACTGTTCTTTGCTGTGCTTTTGCCAGCTTTACTCTTATCCTATTTCTAGCGGGAGGATGAGGCTTCCATCGTCATGTGAAGCTGAACCACTAGTCATGAAAATAGGCCAGGGCCTTAGCCGTTCCTTGCCACATCTTGTCGTGATTGGCAAGTTTAAATTTCTCCTCAGACCATTTAAATTTCTTTTTTGGGTCTTTTTACTGAACTTTGGCTTTTTGGATTTTACATGCCCTCTACTATCACATTGGTGTCTTTGTCATGACTAGTGGCAGCAGCTTCAGCGCTAGGAGGAAGTGGTTCTTGATCTTTCTCTATTTTATCCTCCAAATTTTTGTTCTCCATTATTTTTCTGGAGTTATATAACAATGGGGGTCATTCTGACCCGTTTGCACGCAGCGGATGTTCGCTGTGGTGCATACGGGTCAGAATTGCGCATGCGCAGCGTGCACATTGTGCACACGCGCCATTGCCCGGCTATAGACGTCACCATGCAACGTAGCGCCTAGCGTGAGGAAAAGACACAGCGCTTGACGTAGAGAAGATTGACAGCGGAGAGGCGGTCCGGGGCGGATACTTACCGTTGGAGGCCATTTTTGGGGAGTGGTAAGAAGAACGCAGGCATGTCCAGGTGAACGGAGGCTGGATGTCTGACGTCAGGACCAGTACCTTCATCGCTGGATCCGTCGCACTGGGTAAGGGCTGGTCTTGTTTTGCAGAAAAATTTTTAGGCATTGCAGGGCTGCACAAACGATCGCAGCCGTGCTATACTAAAATACACTCTCCCATAGGCGGTGATTAGTTGATAGCAGCAGCACCAAAAAGTTGCTGGCTGCGATCAACTCGGAATGACCCCCAATCTGCGGTACAGGAGAGCGAACCTCTACACTACACAGGGCAACCCCTGTGAAAATTATTTGGATTAAATATTATTAACCACTTTATTTGGAGTAAATAATATACAGCACAGGACAGCACAACTGAACTTATATGGCAGCACCACTGGACTGGATTTATATGGCAGTACCACTGGAATTATATGGAGGTATCAAAGGAATTATACGGCAGTATCACTGGAATTATATAGCAGTACCACTGGACTTATATGGCAGTACCACTGGACTGGATTTATATGCAGGAACACTGGATTTATATGCCAGTACCACTGTAATTTTACGGCAGTATCACTGGAATTATAAGGCAGTACCACTGGATTTATATGGCAGTACCACTCGACTGGATTTATATGGCAGTACCACTCGACTGGATTTATATGGCAGTATAACTGGATTTATACACCAGTACCACTGTAATTATACGGCAGTATCACTGTAATTATACGGCAGTATCAATGGAATTATATGGCAGTACCACTTGACTTATACACCAGTACCACTGGACTGGATTTATACGGCAGTATCACTGGACTTTTACGCCAATACCACTGGAATTATATGGCAGTATCGCTGGAATTATATTGCAGTATCACTGGAATGATACGGCAGTACCACTGGACATATATGGCAGTATCACTGTACTGGATTTATATGGCAGTACCACTGGATTTATACGGCAGTACCACTGGACATATACGGCAGTATCACTATACTGAATTTATACACCAGTACCACTGGATATATACGGCAGTACCAGTGGACATATACAGCAGTATCACTGGACATATACGGCAGTATCGCTTAACATAAGCGTCAGTATCACTGGGTTTATACGGCAGTACCGCTGGGCATATACAGCAGTATCACTGGACATATACGGCAGTATCACTGGACTAGATTTATCCGCCAGTACCACTGGACATATACGGCAGTATCACTGGAATTATACGGCAGTACCACTGGAATTATACGGCAGTATCTATGGAATTATACGGCAGTACCACTGGAATTATACGGCAGTACCATTGGACATATACGGCAGTACCATTGGACATATACGGCAGTCTCACTGGACTGGATTTATACGCCAATACCGCTGGAATTATACGCCAGTACCACTGGAATTATATGGCAGTATCACTGGAATTATATGGCAGTACCAATGGAATTATACGGCAGTACCACTGGACATATACGGCAGTATCACTGGACATATATGGCAGTATCACTGGACTGGATTTATACACCAGTACCGCTGGAATTATATGGCAGTACCACTGGACATATACGGCAGTATCACTGGATTTATACGGCAGTACCGCTGGACATATATGGCAGTATCACTGGACATATACGGCAGTATCACTGTATATATACGGCAGTACCACTGCACATATACAGCAGCACAGGGACACCTCCACTGGACTGATGCAGGATAACACAGCACCACTGCAATGGACTGGACTTATACAACAGCACTGGACATATGGCAGCAGAGGACACCACCACTGTGACTGGACTGATGCACCACAAGACACTACCACTGTACTAATGCAGGACAACACAGCACCACTGCAATGGACTGGACTTATACAGCAGCACTGGACATTTGGCAGCAGAGGACACCGCCACTGTGACTGGACTGATGCAGCACAACACAGCAACACTGGACTGGATTTATACAGCAGCACTGGACAAATGGCAGCAGAGGACACCACCACTGTTACTGGACTGATGCAGCAGAAGATACCACCACTGGACTGATGCAGCACAACAGAGCACCACTGGACTGGACTTATACAGCAGCACTGGACATATATCAGCAGAGGACACCACCACTGTGACTGGACTTATGCAGCACAAGACACTACCACTGGACTGATGCAGGAAACTGAGGACGGAGACACGTCCTCTCTCTACACTCTCCAATGCCGGAGTGAAAATGGTGGCGATGCGCAACTCCTTATATGGAATCCAAACCCAGCGAGATTCCAACAGCGGGATGATGACATTTTGCCTCGTTCTGGTTTCCGAGTCAGGCGGGAAAATCTGAGCCGGACTCGGATCCGGGCTCGGGTAGTGAAGTTCAGGGGGGTTCGGTTCTCAGGGAACCGAACCCGCTCATCTCTAGTCATAACATAATAAGATGAAGAATACTGAATGCTAATTTATCTATATATGTAAAAGGAGCTACAACAAAATATAATACCACTGCAACTTTAAGGGACATGTCACACACAGCATTTTAAATGCTGCACTTAAAGTGCTGTGTTAATTACTCTAAATGTAAATCATTGTTTTATATGAATAATACAGAGTGTCACTTGAGCACTTTATTGTTCAAGCAACTTTTAAAACACTGACAACCGCCTTTTGGATAGGTGTGCAATGCACACAATATAAAACTCTCCAAGTGAAATTATAATAATGTATTATCCAGTATTTGAGCAGACCCTGCCATATAGAGCATTTTTTATTATTATTTCCAATGTGTCATACCTCCTAAAGAGGACAAATGGAAAAATTGCCCAAAACAACCAATCAGATTCTAGCTATCATTTATCAAGTACATTCTCTAAAATGATAGCTAGAATTAATTGGTTAATATGGACAACTTCACTTGTCATCTTTAGACGGTTTTATACATCAGCAACTTAATCACTAATTACAAGCTGTTATTTGAAAAAATTTCCATCATGAAAGTGCATTTGACACTTATGCTAGAGTGAAAAGCTGTACTTGTATGACACTACCTTCTAAATAGAACATGTGCAGGGCCAGACTGGCCCACATAGGAACACGGGAAACCCCCAGTTGGCCCCCCTGCCTGTAGGCCCAGCTCCTCTCTAGGGATACGGTTGGGGTTCTATTTACTAAGCCTTGGATGGAGATAAAGTATGTGGAGATAAAGTACCAGCCAATCAGTGTCTAACTGCCATGTCACAGGCTGTGTTTGAAAAATGACAGTTAGGAGCTGATTGGCTCCATCCCCTTTATCTCCATCCCCTTTATCCTAGTGCACTTGAATTATACATTATACATATGTTACATTATACTGCACATGACTATGGTGTATTTTCCACAGTGCATTGCTGATATTAATGTGTACATTTTCATTCACTTTATCTCCATCCCCTTTATCCTTGTGCACTTGAATTATACATTATACCAGGTGCTGTGTTGCGGAGTCAGGGCCTCTGGGGATCTGGGCACGGCTGCGGCGCGGAGGCACTTCTGTGACATCACGCGCAGAGGAGGCTCTGGGGCTCAGAGAGTATATAGCGCAGAGAGGGCTATGAAAGCCTTCTGCTGCACCGCTTTCATACACATCTATGCCAGTGGCCGCAGCAGCTTTTGTTCCACCTGCACCGTGACTATGGAGTGGGGATTGTTGATGCAGGAGGGGGCAGGTGGACTGGCAGCAGGACATAGGACGCTGCAGAAAAAGGATTTTTTCCCCCTATCTACACTGCAGAGACTTGCTACAGATGCAGTGGCATACCCTCCAACTGTACCTTTTTGGCAGGTACAGTACCTTTTTTTATGGTCTGTACCGATTTTTGGCTCTTCAAACTTCCATTGAAAGTATAGGAAAAGGGGCATGGCCACGCCACTTTACCCATGGCCACGCCTCCTTTTCGAATTTGTACTGATTTTTATGTGTAGATTGTTGGCGGATATGTTGTTGCAGATGCAGAGGGCCTATTTTGGGGTGTGGACCTGGAGCTGCAACTCCATTAGCCCCATTGTTAATCCTGCTCTGGGAACACACAGCAGCCAAAGGGCAGAGCCTCCCATTGGATGTAACCTATGTGGGAGGGCGCTTCTCGCCCAATTAGCTGTGGACTGGGTGTGATAGACCAGCTGCTAACCCAAATAGAGCTCCTAGCCACGCCCAACGTTATACACACACAGTCATTCTGGGCTATTATATAGGAGATATACATATCTTCTGCTCTTGACTGCACCAACCACTATTCACCCTCGCAAATTAACACCTCAACCCGCACACCAAATGCACCAGATATCTGCTCACGTACTGCTGAGCGACACTGGAGGAAATCACGCTCTATGGCAGACTTCCTCCATTTCAAACTTATGCTCTCATCCTTCAGTGCTGCCCCTTCTCTTGCTAAACAGTCATACTTTACACACACACACACACACACACACACACACACACACACACACACACACACACACACACACACACACACACATATATTTACAGTCAGCATTTCAACAGCACACCAAACAGTAGCCATCAAACATAGAGACCAGCACACCACTTACATATTTAAATGCTTTAGTATTCAAGACGTTTTTCAAAGTATCCATAAAAAAACAGTTTCATATAGAAAAATTTCAATCCAGGTAAAACTGTAGCCAAGCTTAAAACAAGTTACTTATCATGTCAGCTTCGGAAATGTCTTAGTAATTCCTCCAGCCCGACAGCTGTTTTGGTGTATAATCACTTCCTCAAGGACTCAGCAACTAATGTCCACAGAGCTGCCTTTTAAGTAGCTGGGCGCCTGTCATTATCAATATGATCACCCACACCTGTGTCCCCAAACTCACCTGTCCCGTCACTCCAGATAGATTCTCATTCCCCACACACTGCTGTGAACCACATGCCAGCCGCCGCTGGAACGCACGTCCGGTTCCGGTCTGTGCAGCGGCTCAGAGCGGACACAATGCGGAAGTCACTGCTGAACCGCATATCACTCGTCAATGGAATGCACTGTCAGTTCCAGTCTCTATGGCGGTTAAGTGATCACTGCGGACAGGATGTGAAATTCAGTGCTAGTACGCACTATGAAAAATGGACCATAAAGGGATTCATAACCTGACGTCCTCTTAAAGGCATAGTGTCACCCATTATATATAATGTCTTATGTTGGCTCAGGATGGCCTCACAACCAAATAATGTGTGGTGAACTGTATCACTAATTAAATATTAACTATTGCTTCAACCTAAGGGAGTTGGTTCCACTATAGCAGAGGTTCTCAAACTCGGTCCTCAGGACCCCACACAGTGCATGTTTTGCAGGTCTCCTCACAGAATCACAAGTAACATAATTAGCTCCACCTGTGGACCTTTTAAAATGTGTCAGTGAGTTATTAATACACCTGTGCACTTACTGGGTTACCTGCAAAACATGCACTGTGTGGGGTCCTGAGGACCGAGTTTGAGAACCACTGCACTATAGGGTTCCCAATGTACTCCCTAATATCACCACATCATAATACATATAAACTATAATTAATATCACAAACATATTCAATTACAGGTTGAGTATCCCTTATTCAAAATGTTTGGGACCAGAGGTATTTTGGATATCGGATTTTTCCGTATTTTGGAATAATTGCATACCATAATGAGATATCATGGTGATGGGACCTAAGTCTAAGCACAGAATGCATTTATGTTTCATATACACATTATACACACAGCCTGAAGGTCATTTTAGCCAATATTTTTTTTATAACTTTGTACATTAAACAAAGTGTGTGTACATTCACACAATTCATTTATGTTTCATATACACCTTATACACACAGCCTGAAGGTCATTTAATACAATATTTTTAATAACTTTGTGTAGTAAACAAAGTTTGTGTATATTGAGTCATCAAATAACAAAGGATTCACTATCTCACTCTCACTCAAAAAAGTCTGTATTGCGGAATATTCCGTATTTCGGAATATTTGGATATGGGATACTCAACCTGTATATACAACTTAATAATTCATATATCATATTTCCTGAAACAAGATAATTGGCACATAGATAAACACAGAGGAAGTTCATTCATCTGCTCATCTATCTATTATTCAACCTTGCACAAGCAGCCTCCTCATAGATACACCTTATAAAAAGACATTCAAATTCAATTCCTCATTTAAGCCACCTGGATAAACTGAATTAAATTTGTATATCAGTTCACATTCCTGCTGTAAAAATATCTTGTGGCGGTCTCCTCCAATTTTAAAGGGTTTAATCTGGTCATGGGGCATGTATTTAAAGTCTTTGATAGTATGTCCGGCTTCAATAAAATGTTTGGCTACTGGTGGTGTGCTGTAATCAGTTTTCAACATGGCTTTTTTGATCGAAGACCGGTGCATTCCGATCCTTTCCTTAAGCATCTGTATAGTCTTCCCGATATATACCAGTTGACAAGGACAAATTATGAGATAGATAATGTATTTACTATCAGATGTCATGTGTTGATTTAGTATATGTCTCACTCCTGTCCCCGGATGCGTGAAGACTTCACCAATCATCAAATGCTGACAAATAACACATCCACTGCAATGATATGAGCCATTTTTGAGGGATAGCCAGTTGTTTTTATTAGCTGTCGCACTAATACCAGAGAAAGTTAGTTGGTCTTTCAAATTACTACTTCTATTGTATGCAAACAAAGGTTTATTCTGGCAATAGTCACCCATGACTGGTTCTGTTTCCAAAATATGCCAATGTCTAAGGACAGAGTCTCTTAAATAATGTGAGGTGATAGAAAATGTACGGTTTCTCGATCCAATGTTAGACAGTGGGAAATCACCTCATCTATATCATTCTTGTTGTAGCCTCATTGAATAAAGTCATTTCCCATCTTATGTAAGGCTTCCTTTAAGTCAGTCTCATTGGAAGTAATTCTTACTACTCGTAATAGTTGGGAAAGTTGAACACCCTGCTTCAATGGTTTAGGATGAAAACTAGGAGCTAATAAAACAGTGTTCTTATCAGTAGATTTTTTAAAGATGGATGTCTCAAAAATGCCTTTGTTAAATGAAATAGAAACATCAAGAAAATCTATATTCGAGGGGCTATTTGCACAAGTTAGTCTAATGGTGCTTGTAAGACTATTTAAGGATTCTATAAAGTCATTGAGGCTTTCCACACTTCCAGTACAAATCCTAAAAATATCATCAATAAAGCAGGAGTAAAATGCTATATAGGATGAATATCTGGCATTCTTCCAAAAATTAATAATTTCGTACTCATACATTAATAAATTTGTGTATGTGGGGGCCATGTTCGACCCCATCGTGGTCCCACGCAATTGCAAATAAAAATAATTCTCAAATAAAAAATAATTGTTATGTAGGATTTGAATCAATAACAAAAAAATTCAACTGTGGGACCCATGTAATAGGGACTGGAAGTAATGGATTTTTTAATTGCCTCAATACCTTCAACATGTCCTATGTTTGTGTATAAGCTTGTAATATCACACGTCACTAAAAGGCATCCAGGAGGACGATTAACATAATTTCTCAATTTCATCAAATAATCAGTAGTGTTTTTCAAAACAGTGGGAGTGTTCCAGACAATAGCCTGCAAAAAAAGTGAACATACTGTTCATGTCAAATTACTTTCTAACAAATATTTAAAATGCCAGCTCTAATATATACTGTGGATGCCTGCACATCTTATTACCATGTGCTATGAATGTGCGCTATACATCGCAAAACACTACATCCCATAAAAGAAAACAATACACCCACACATTATCTGAGTTCCAAAGCTCATTGGTGTATATATTTGTTGTTAAAAGGATATGTATTCAATATATCACAATGTACAATATATATATATAGTTACATGGTTACAATTTACACAGGAAGCAGTTATTACAAACTAATTCATTACAGACACGGCCAGCAATACATCACCATATTTTGCTCAAATGCACTCTCCGCTCCATATCACTCTCGCTCTCAGTAAAATCATACAGCCATTGAACAGATAGCATCTCGACCATCTCATGGGACAAAACAGGAAGCTCTTCTGTGTGGGATCAGCTATACACTGAGTCTGTTGGGCGTGTACAGATCTCTTGTTATTAGTCTAGGGGAGGGAACTTTCTCATTCATGATGAGTCATTGGTCAGTTCATATGCAAGCCTTTAAGACATCAAAAGGGGTGGCCTCTGGTTTCCTGTCCACATGCTTTAAATGGAATGTCCTTTGTTCTCAGTTGAATTGTGGCTTAATATTCATACATTCAATCATAACTAATTGTTGCAATGAGCTATAACTTAATCACAGGCATCAAATGAATCCACACATTAATCTGGTTACTTTGATACCAAGCCTGACATGTCCATCTTGCTCCGCTCCAATAATACACATACATGATGTTTCTCCATTATATAATTTGAAACCTGATGTCTGGTGCTTGATATGTTTAATTTTATGTGCTGTATGAAATATGTGTTGAATCTATCTTTATGGCATGTCTGTTTAAATGCGTATGTTACCATATATTACTGTGCACACTGTGCGTCTTCGCAAGCATAGGGACTTACAATGTGTGGAGTCTGTATGTTCTCTCTATGTAATATTTTTTACTTCGACAGTCCACCCTTTGGCAGTAAACAATAACTGCCATAAATTATTAACATAAAAAAATATTTCAAACAATAATCGGTGACCTAGACACACGTATATGTATTCATTTTGCAAATCAGACACTTGACTATATTTGGGGAAGGCAGGGAGGAGGATGAGACATCCTCTATATGCACTCAGCGGTCACGGGACCACTGGTTGGGTGTGGGACAGCATTCAACCTATAGAGTATGCTGGGACAGTGCTATGGCCTATGATGTCTGATTTGAACGAACATTTCACACATACATGTACCTACGTCTTTGTACATTGATTTTCAGATTCGATTGAGGTTCTGCTGGGTAGAGGGAGAAAACACAAACAAATCGTGAAAGAGACATATAAAATTTTTATGGTTTACATTCCTATCATTCCCTAAACATTGTTTCCATTTCTGGAAAGTATGCTAGGTCTGTTTCATCATTGAACAAGGGTTATAAGTAGTGTCCTTCCTAGATAACATAAACCTTCGGAGTTCGGGGAGAGCCACTCATAAACCTTTCTTCCACATATATTAATGAGCTCTTTATCGGCTATGTGGGAATAGCCATTGTCTGATTGTTCCTGATTACCTCCCAATTTCCTGATTTCCTGAAATTGGTGAGATTTAAACATACCAAGGATTTATCTATGGTAATGGTGGATCTTAAGACTAGGGGGTCTAGTTATATTATATTCCTTGTCCACCGGTCCCCACCCCCTTCCGTGTAATTCAAGTACCTCAGCTAACTCTAAAAAAAAATGGCACTAATCCTGCATCTTTTCGTCTTAGAGGTACCTGTGAGCACATTCAATATTCCGTTTGGTTTAAGACCTTACCCACTAGTGATTGGTAATCACTCAAGGGATGTCTGTCAAATGCTGCCTTATTGCTAGACTGACATCTCTAGATGCACTCATCTTCAATTATGGGGTCACAATAACTACAAAATATAGTATTCCTCAGACAATAGCCTATCACGTTACCTCCGAACTCCGTAACTACTAGACCTTTGATTTTTCTCTGGCTTTAACAAACTGATAGGCTAATCCTGGGATCCTATAAAGAAATCACTCCTTCCTCCAGAACCAGTTGCAGTCCCCATGAAAAACCTCGCAAAAATAGAATGTCCTGAAAAAAATATGTTTGTCAGCGGGAAAAAGAAAAAAAAATAGAACAAAACAAATCTTGTCCATAGCAAATTAATTACAACGACTGGTCTTTCTGCAATCCTTTAGTACGCTCAGGTAGTGTTCAACAGTGCCGCCTCTCAGTCTTCACGGAACAGACTCTCTGATGATACTTTTGCGATCTCACTCCATTTACGAGTTCCTTCCGGACTACCGACTTTCCTGCAATGGGAATCGTGGACCCAAGTCTCTCTCTCGGCTACTTTCACTGGGATAGTGCTGTCAACAAAACTTGGTATGGTCCTTCCCACCTGTCTATTAGGCAACCTGAGCGTAAGAACAATCACACAGTCTCTTGGTTCACAATTAAGATAGTTAGTATTTGGCATACCAGGAATCAACAGTTTCAAGTTCTTCTTTTGTCAAGTTCTCAAATGCTGGCTCATCTAGATAAGGTACTGACTGTCACCTCATTGGTGTATTTCTGATCATTGTGTGGATCAATCATGAAATGAGGTTGTCTTACAAAAACAACAAAAAACAAAAACAAAAATTTCAAAGAGGGTGATTCGTTAAGTGAAGATCTTGGAGTGGTTCCGATGCTACATAATACTAGTGGCAGTGTCTATGACCACAATAGTCCAATTTCACTTTGCTCCTACTTCTAGGGGTACCATATCTACACACAAATTTCTGCACAATTTTTCTTTGCGGTAAACACAGCAGCATCCGTGGTGGCAGGAAATGCCTCTACCCAGTTTGAGATAACATCAGTGCACACCAATACATAACAATAACTCCTAAAGGGTGTTAACTGTATGAAGTCGATTTGTATTACCTGAAAAGGTCCGTCTGCAGGAGGGATATGGGATGGCTCTGTTAGTACTGCCTTACCAAATGTTCTTCCTCATGCAAGTAAGACAGGTCATTGCTTTCCTGCCTGCCTGAGAAGAGAACCCTGGTACACGCCAGTAAGCTCTTACCAATTTGCACATACCTTCCTTACCCTAGGTGAGTCAGACCATATGCCGCCTCAGCTAGGCTGGGGAGATACATCCTGGGGGCCACTGGCTTACCTTGTCCATCTCTCCAGAGTCCTGGGGACTCCTAACCATACCCCTTCGACTTCCAGACCTCCTTTTCCTGTAGGGAGCACAAATTTGTATCTTCATTTAACTGTTGTGTGTTTGCAATGTAGAGTACCATGAGCATAACTCAAAAAAAAGAAAAAAACATCTCTAGAGGAGAGAAAGAAGAAGAAAATATCAGGTCTGCGTTCACCAACGGGCTGTCACTTATGCCTATACAAAAATTTCCCTTCACCAGTATTCTCATCCTTCTTCCACCCTTTGTGCATGACAAGGCACACTGCAGTAATACTGGTGTCATCGTGCTGGTGAGATATACTTGGTTCGGGCAGAACTCTGAAGGACCAATTATGCATGTAGTGTTTGAACTGTAATCGGGTCCATGTATTGTACCACCCTGTGTGAACGCAAAAGATGAAGAGGAAACTGTGGAGAAACAGAATAGAGGTTGGTGACAGATAAGTTTGTAGAGGTGGAGGGGATTTTATTAAAATGACAACTGGATTGGGCACTACGGGGAATTGATTAACTACTTGGTCTACCCCCCCTTAAAGCTTGTGCATGCTGTGTCACTACTGGGACTACTTCAGTCATCAATCCAGTGTCCTGTCCATCCTAAGTTCATAGGGAACCTGGTATCTGTGAGATAATTTCCTCTACCTGTGATGGACATGAATCTAGAACAGTGTAATGCAACATTAGTCTTTGAGGGTATCTAACATACCTTGTACTTCCTGAGCGGGAGTACAATATATGTATTTCACATTTAACAAAATCTCTGTCAATTAAGTTAGTCAGGGGCAACTGCTGTTAGGAAAAAGAAGGAAAGGAAAGGGTTTAGCATCGTAGAGGCCCAATCGTAACTTCAGCAGGTTTTTGTCAAAGGGTAATGTTGCACTTCTTTCGTTCCTCCCATTTGCCGAATTAGTGTTTACCAGTAATCTTATCCAGATGGAGAATTTTCTAGTACTGCAAAAGACAAAAAAAAAAAAATCAACAAGCTTCTAGGTCATGCGAAGTATTCATTCAATCCTTCTCATCCCGTCTTAAGGGTCTGTACATGGTCCAACAAACATTTCTGAGCTCATCTTGACTAGAGGCATTACTAGGAATGAATACTTCTTATATGGTATCTCTGTATGCTTTCCTACTGGCAAATATTAATGTGCGGACAGGTTTTTCTCCATTTCTGATGTTACTTTCTTGATTTTTATTTGATTTTTGGGTTATACCATATATGTACATGAATGACTCCATACTTACCAGTTCCACTGGTCTCAGCCACTTCCCCTGCAGGCTACTGCTCTTCTTTTACTGGTTGGATACTCCTCTAAGTGCATGAGAAATGGCTGAAACCAGTCAGGTCGCCTTCTCCTCCTAAATAAACTTCGACATTCATTAGTACATATATAGGTTACATTCATATTTTTCATATTTTTATTATTTTCTATAGTTTGTATGCTGGCTGTAACTGCTTTCACATCTACATATGGCGGTGTACTTGCTTTCTCTTTTTTCAACTTGTTTATTGTTGCTACAAGTTCAAACAGTTCTTACATTTCTGTTCTTGTCTTATATGACTTTGGTTAGACATACTACCTGCAATACCTCAGGATCAAACTCACCAACCCTAGGGAATGATGCCCTATCCCCCACAGTTATACATACCCATTCATTGCAAAAAACCTCTGCATGTGGACCATATTTCTCACACATTATCAACCTTGCTGACCCCTTTGGCTGCACCTCTTCAGCCTGAACCCCTGGCTGCCAAACGCTTTCCGCTTGTGCAATTGGATCCCATTGCGGACTTTTTAAACACAATACTCAACTTCACCACGAACAGACGGTGTAAGTTTTCCAAGCGTTTTACACCCACTCCTCCTCTGCTGACGTACCACGACTCACTCCAATAGTGACCACCGCGTACCCAGTGAGGACCCTAACAGCAACTGGCTTCTATTTACTGGAATTTGTGTAGGGAGTGAAACATACTATCGATCCCCTTTTCCAGTAAACGTCTCACCTGGGACAATTTCTTCCTGAGAGAGACAGCGAAAAAACTTCCTTTTACAATACACAAATCACGCTTGTGTATGCTCTACATGACAGGTATGATAACGTAATTTACGCAAAAGCACGCAAACTGTTATCATGTTGCGCCATGTATCATATGCACAAACGTGCGGTCCAATCGCACAGCGTATAGATACTTGTTATCTATCCGCCCTGCGATCAATGGAGTCGAATTCACAAGCTGCGCTCCTCAGCCGGAGCGTAACACAAAACCTTAACTTCAATTCACAATTCTATACTCTATTCACAATTCTATATCACGCTCCTGTGCAAGTCTCCTCACAACTTGCGTACTTATCTATATATTCACGTGAGGTAGCGGACCTCACGCCACCGAGCCTCTACTATCTCAGTGTCCCCACGGTATACCGATTTCCAGGTTCAATTCATCCACTCCTACTTTCACTCACTCAAATGCAAAGTGTATTTCTTTTCTGTACAGAAAATATCACTCCCTTTGATTGATGGTTTTAACCTAGAGGCAGTATAGTTTAAACAAAGTATTGTAATAATCTGTTTTTGTAAAATCGGATAGTTATGTGCTATAGTATGAATGTATTCTATCCTGCCTTAAATTGAACTGCTATTGTGCGGTTATAATTTGCACTCGCAACTCTACGCAACCTTGTGTAAACACGCGACCGTGCATGTCTCTACGCCACGTGCGCGACCCTGCGCCACGTGGGCACCTCTGTACGCTGTCCTCGCGTACCGAACCACATGTATAAACGTGCGTTCGCAATTCAATAAACCTCACTATCTTGATAAATGTTAGAAATAAAACTACTATCGCTCACTAACACAACACACAATTGTGTTTTACAATTACTCCCTTAACACACTATTTCAAATATATATATATAGCAAATAAATGTATCCAATTTCACACAGATCTGCAATAATCTATCATTTAAATGCTATGATTCAGCTTGGATAGCTATCTTGCAGAACATACACTGATATAAATATACACATAATTACAATAATATTATATATATATATATATATATATATACACACACACACACACACACACACACACACACACACACACACTATATACTGCACTTCTATGAAACACATTCATATGTATTCGTGGGCACACTGAATGACTGTAGCTTCTATCAGGGCCTCTGTGATTTGCATATCAAAGATATTTGTCTTGCTTGTACAAGAAAGTAGTTACACAAGTTAATTAACATTTCAATGCCTAGCCTACCCTAGTAGAGGGTTAACAAATCCTGGGAAAGAAGAAAAAAATCTTTTTTTTATATCTGTGTGTAATTACCTTACATCACGTATTCATTTATCTCACCATTAACTCTCACTAGGCCCAATTTAAACTATTTGTAATTGACTATGGCATGGGTTAAATAAATTCATTGGTAACTTATAAATGGTGCTGGATTTGTAGATATGTGGAAACTTTGTGACAAAGGAAACTGATTGTTTTAACCAGACTGAAAGTCAGCTATTTAGAAAGTGACCTTCCTAAAATGGCCACTGCTCCTCCCCCTTTTACATCCATGTGGCTTGAACAAGATGGTGGCCAAGTGGCTAGCCCAAAATGGAGGACAGACCATGCGGCTCTTTTGTCACAAATAAATCACATTCTATACAAGCACCAAAAGTTACTTTTGGCCTGTGTTTAAAAATATATGAATTTGCCTCAGCATGCTAACACAGCTATATTATGGCTATGCACCAACTTTTAAATGTTCTTTAAATTTACTTAACAGATAAACAATCCAATCTGAATCAAACACGATATGACTTATTTGAACTTTGTTTTGCAACAATAAAAATACGCTGTAGCATTTTAAATATTGTGAGAAACACATTATCCCTTGAATTTCATATCAGCGCCTTACTGATAACACAAAAAAAAACAACACAGCACGTGATTCAGCAGCATATCGCGATGCGTCCATTGTTAGCTGGTAGACAGCGGCGCTTGTACAGTTCATCATTAAGAACGTGATATCGCGGACCCGCCCCCATCTGTTCATGTCAAATTACTTTCTAACAAATATTTAAAATGCCAGCTTTAATATATACTATGGATGCCTGCGCATCTTATTACCATGTGCCATGTGCCATGAATGTGCACTATACATCGCAAAACACTACATCCCATAAGAGAAAACAATACACCCACACATTATCTGAGTTCCAAAGCTCATGGATGTATATATTTGTTATTAAAAGAATATGTATTCAACATATCACAATGTACAGTATATATATATATATATATATATATAGCAGTCAGCGGCACTCACGGCTTCCAGGTAGGGAAAAGAAGACTGAGTGTCTTCTTTTCCCTACCTGGGAGCCGTGAGTGCCGCTGACTGCTATATGTATCTATGGACATCTCATTTGGGGTAGTTACTTGGAGGGCACCGGCTTACTGAATTTATTACATTTCTGGATGGAGTGCTGCTGATCTCTATGCATATATATATATATATATATATATATCCAGATAAGTCCACACTCACTGCTACAGTCCACAACATAGGCGGTGCTCCATAAAGGGCTCCAGAGAAGTCCAAAATATATCCAAAAAGAGTACAGGCACTCACCACTTTTCCTTGGGAATAGAAAAATTTATTGCCACTCACAGGTGTGTCTCACATGGAGACAGTCAGCATAACAGCATATAGTGTCGACGTTTCGGCTCCCATCGAGCCTTCTTCAAGACAGACAGAAAAACAACAGGTGTATACCCAGCAGCCCATACCACACACTGCACCCAGGATTGCTTATGTAGCAAAGGACCACACACAGGTCCCGCCCATCAATTAGCCAACAGGAAATGACCATACTGATAAAATAAACTTGGCAAACAACCTAATGAACTGAATAGCAGACAGCCTTGTTACTCAAATGAATGAGCCATAGTCGAATGTGGTGTGGAGGAGAAAAACTACAACCTCATAATACAAACAGCGGCTAATCGCGGCAAATTGCAGCGAAACCGGAAGTAGCATGCGTTCCATTGGCCGTGGAACGCACGCCCAGCAGGTACAATACCGGAAGCGCTGTGCGCTCCACCGCCGTGGAGCGCAACCACGTGACCGGAACTTCGGGAAAGCGCAGTGCGCTGTTAGCCGTCACTAAGATACCAAACTAAAACCAAACTAAAACATAGAGAGTTGTCATGAGGGCTGTGTGTTTTAAAAGGTTATTTAGTAATTACTAAATAACCTTTTAAAACACACAGTGAACTCTTTTCGAGTTCACTGTGAAATATTATGTGATGTTATTAATGTCTGTTTTTTTTGTTTTATTTGTTTATGTGTTGGTTAGCACCCCGGATTGCTATTTGTGACATGGGTCCCACTGTAGGTCCCAATATGAGCCACTTTGTGTCCTAGGGTACATTTACACTATTATTGTTGTTCCCCTTCCCCTGTTGTTGCCCTGTTGGGCGTGTCTATTCAGGGGATGGTGGTTGGGCCATCCGGTTAGTGCCCGATGGCCTTACAGCCTCTATAAACCATTTGTTGTCTATATTCTATATTTTATTTTTTATTATGTTTTTTCAGTCATTTATACAACTGAATTTAGATCTTAGATCTATATTCATCTTTCCATTTATTAATATTTATTATTTGTATACCATGTCCCGGGGATTACCATGTGAGTTTATTCCATCATATGTTAGCTTTAAGTTGTTACATTCGCGCAGGGCTTTGATTATAAACAGCCCTCATGACAACTCTCTATGTTTTAGTTTGGTATCTTAGTGACGGCTAACAGCGCACTGCGCTTTCCCGAAGTTCCGGTCACGTGGTTGCGCTCCACGGCGGTGGAGCGTACAGCGCTTCCGGTATTGTACCTGCTGGGCGTGCGTTCCACGGCCAATGGAACGCATGCTACTTCCGGTTTCGCGGCAATTTGCCGCGATTAGCCGCTGTTTGTATTATGAGGTTGTAGTTTTTCTCCTCCACACCACATTCGACTATGGCTCATTCATTTGAGTAACAAGGCTGTCTGCTATTCAGTTCATTAGGTTGTTTGCCAAGTTTATTTTATCAGTATGGTCATTTCCTGTTGGCTAATTGATGGGCGGGACCTGTGTGTGGTCCTTTGCTACATAAGCAATCCTGGGTGCAGTGTGTGGTATGGGCTGCTGGGTATACACCTGTTGTTTTTCTGTCTGTCTTGAAGAAGGCTCGATGGGAGCCGAAACGTCGACACTATATGCTGTTATGCTGACTGTCTCCATGTGAGACACACCTGTGAGTGGCAATAAATTTTTCTATTCCCAAGGAAAAGTGGTGAGTGCCTGTACTCTTTTTGGATATATATATATATATATATATATATAGTTACATGGTTACAATTTACACAGGAAGCAGTTATTACAAACTAATTCATTACAGACACGGCCAGCAATACATCACCATATTTTGCTCAAATGCACTCTCTGCTCCATATCACTCTCTCTCTCTCTCAGTAAAATCATACAGCCATTGAACAGATAGCATCTCGACCATCTCATGGGACAAAACAGGAAGCTCTTCTGTGTGGGATCAGCTATACACTGAGTCTGTTGGGCGTGTACAGATCTCTTGTTATTAGTCTAGGGGAGGGAACTTTCTCATTCATGATGAGCCATTGGTCAGTTCATATGCAAGCCTTTAAGACATCAAAAGGGGTGGCCTCTGGTTTCCTGTACACATGCTTTTAATGGAATTTCCTTTGTACTCAGTTGAATTGTGGCTTAATATTCATACATTCAATCATAACTAATTGTTGCAATGAGCTACAACTTAATCACAGGCATCAAATGAATCCACACATTAATCTGGTTACTTTGATACCAAGCCTGACATGTCCATCTTGCTCCGCTCCAATAATACACATAAAATGACGTTACTCCATTATATAATTTGAAACCTTATGATGTCTGGTGCTTGATATGTTTAATTTTATGTGCTGTATGAAATATGTGTTGAATCTATCTTTGTGGCATGTCTGTGTAAATGCGTATTGTTAAAGCCTAATTATTTTAAAAGAATTGGGGAGTCTCCATTGTGATGATATTCAGCATATAGAATTTATTATCAAAGAAGAGGTCATGCCCATATTTTCTGCGCAGGGAGACGTGACCCAAGACAGACTTCATCAATGATGCCCGTCCCTTCAGGGGATTTCAGGCTTACATATATAGTACATAATTATACAATAATTCATAATTGATTAATCAATGGGGCGTGTATTCAGATAACAAGGGGATCATTGATTGGCTGATGGTCACAAACAGGAAATCCCAAATTTGGTCAGCTGGGCTAGATGAAATGGCTGATCTTCTCCTGAAGATGGCAGACTGGTTCCATGAGTCTTGAAACTCCCATTCAAGCCAATAGAGTCTTTTAATAAGCTTTGTCAGCAAAGAGGTTATTCCTGTTCATGTGTCATGGTGCTCTTTTCAAAGCCGAAGGTTCATCTGATATTTACTTATCAAAACCCATAAAATGTCATTAAGTTCTGGTTATCTAAATACGAGGGTCTTTATCTAAGCACGTATGCTCTTAGTCACAAGCTAGGACAAAGGTTGACAGAAAATTCCACTGTAAGAAAGACTAACCATTATTGGAATTAAAGAGCCAGTTACAGATATCTAACTATAAGTTTATAAGCACAATTTCTGAGGTAATACAGATGTATATTTGATTTTTCCTCCATCATTCCTATCTTTTGTTTAATCTCTAAACACAACATATAGTAAATCAAATATTCATCATATTCAAATTATTTTTTTTTTCAAATGAGTGTGATGTGAGATGTGAGATAGTAAAAGGAAAATCTATTCTCTGGATGCAATCACTGGCACGAGTCCATTGAGTATCGATGCGATAAGTCTCAACCCTCCAGAAAACTTGGATAGATAAGGGAAATGAAAGGGTGGCGACAGGATGTATTCTTGTCTCCTTCAACCTGCCTATAGGTTGAGGTTCCTTCTTACTAAGTGTACATATATGATGCATGAGCGTGTAAGCACCTATTAGGGTATATTTCTGATAATCTGACTATGTGTAATAATACTACTGATTCACTATGTGTGGGCTACTGCAGTGTAGGTAACGGGAGTCATTACCATAAGCTTGGTTCTTGGCTTCCTTTCAGGCCATGTGAGTACTTTCCCACATGATCGCCCAAGAATAGGCAGGCATTTGATTGTTACATAAATTATAAAAATTATAAGTATTATTATCATAACATTGTGTAGTATGTGGTAAAGCCATTTTGAAATTCCGGCTCCCATCCATCCAAAGGGGTCCCAATCAGCCGATTGGGTCATATGTTCTTGTATATCCTGCAACAACTTAACCTTTTGTTCCATGGGATTATAATTATCTGAGATGTTAAAACAACACATTTCTTTGAATTGTTCACAACCACTTCCTGCTTTAAGTAACAGGTAATCAATGGCTACTCTATTTAGTATCATACCATCTCTTACTTTTCTGAGTTCTTCATTTATCAGAGCTATAGCTGTACTTGGTGCATTGATAATTGTAGCTAGTCTAAAAAAGTTAAACTTCCCAGGTCTATCACAAGTCTATATAACAAGCCAAAAGGCATATCAGTACGGGTATGGTTTTATAGTAGTTTAATTGTAAATATTTTTATTTTAGCTCTATAAACACGGGATATAAACACTTTTGATAAGCATGTCTCAATTGATAGGTGATTATATTGATCAGTATCTTATTTTTACATCATTTAGTACATATTTCTAGCGTTGTTCATTATATTTTCATATGCCATGGTCAGTGTGGGGAACATACTCTATGTTATTTTCCTTAAACCATTATGGACCATGATGTAGGGAAAAATGTTGTCAGTCACATAGAACCCACAAGTGAATTGTTACCTTACTTGCCACATCACCAGGAACCTGGTTCCACTCCACATCCTGTTTCCCCCCTCGTTCGATCTTGTATGAAATATACTGTATATTACCTGCCATCCAATCTATCATGGGCAGGTCTATTCCTAAACTTAATACACTTTATAGGGATTTGTGATTCCTTTTATTTATCAGGTTCAGAGCTGCAGGACATTCTCATCTGTCCCACATTCTTTCATTTTACCATCCTTACCAAACAAGGCATTAAACTATTTACTGTCCTTTGAACAGTTCCTCCAAACCTAGGGTGAGATCAGCCCCCCTCATTGGTGCCTTTAGCTTCTCCAGGTGGGTTTCTCTCAGCAACTTTCCTAGGTGGAGGTAGTCCTTGACCTGGTCCTTCCCCAGTGATCTGCTGTATAAGGAGACCTGAAAAGAGAATTGCGGACCATTCCTAAACTCACCAGGCTTCATATCATGCCAGCTGGTCCCAGCACTGCTGTTTGTCTGTGAGGAGACTGCGCTTTGGTGTATCTGTTTTCTTTAAGGCATGGATATAATTTGTGGTGCTGTTTTTTAATTCAGCGTGATCTTCTTTTGGGTTTACTCTAGAATCTGAGCATGTGCCAATGAAAATCTAATATGGAAAACAGGTTCTTGGGAACAGGGTTAGTGGAGCAATAGCCATCAACTGGTGTGTATGCAAGACTACGCCAACTCCACACTGTGTTCCCTGTGACTGTTGACAACAAAATTATTACCATGGTGGGACTCTCTGAGGCCAAAAACCTATAGGGCAGTGTGCTTGTGGATTAGACTCTTATGATCAAATATACATATTTGTCTATCAAAATGTGGCCAACCAGTGTTTCTGGCTGCCCACTAAACACTTTACAATATACTAAAACATATTTCTTATAAGGTGGATAGAGTTATTCTGTATTGCCTGGGAAATGTCCTTGTGTAGAGCGGGGTATTCTCTCCCATTACATTACATTCATAGGAAAAGAAAACTAAACTGTTATTTGTTATCTGTACAGATCTCTACAGATACTGTTATTATCTGGTTCACATCCATTTTCCCTTCCACAAGGAAGGAATTTTTCATAGGTTTAACATTTCATGTACAGTTTCCTTTGACACTGCAATATCATTGTCGTGTGTGGGATGACTAGGTGGTATCTCATTATCTTGCTTACTACAATAGTCTCTTTCTTTTGTCCTTCTGAAGACTGACCCTTCTTCTAGTCTTTAAACTTTCACGCAGCATTCATATTGCTCCATCTATTATACTACATACTTTTCCTTTTTTCACTTTTATATCTTTTCTAATATAAAACTTACTGAAATATGCACCATACAGCTATTGATAGTAACAATATATTTTCCTATACCAAATATGTTCTACTCTCCCCGCTTTGGGACAACCTTGTCACAAAACCAAACCTGTGTTGTTTTATAATGCTTGTACCACTTTGTTGACTTCCACATCACAATAATAAAACTCTTGTATTGTTATATGGTCAAATAACTGTTACATCAGAATGGAGAGCTTCCTTTGGAATTCAGTGGTGCTTTGGTCTTCAAGCAGTGACCCCTGTACACCTGGGATTGAGACTCATAGAACACACTCAGCAGGTCTTCTTGCCTATAAGAGCCGCTTTTCCCATAAGACTCTATATGTCTACTGGTACTGGGATGCCAACCAGGACTTACGCCACTGGCGGTAGTGTGAGCTCAACCCCTAGGTGACCTGGATCAAAGCTGGCAGGAACTGAACCCTAAGAGAACTACATGGGCAGTGAGGATCAGTGGGGAGAAGGGAAGGCAAACAATTGCATTGCATAATAACTAAAACTAAAGTATTGAGGGGATGAGGGACTCTCCGGGAGAGGTTAATACTGAGGAGAGCTTAACTGAGATAACCTCCTTGCTGGGAGGAATAGTACTATATGTAGCATCTAGTGCTTACCTAATACTAAAGAAAAAAATAAAGATACATAATACAGCAAGGTAATTTTATAGAAGGCTGGTACGGAGCAAAAGCTGGACACTAGAGCTGACACTGTCGATGGATGCTGAGAGGCAGGTGAGAATTCTAAAGCCTGAGATTGGAACAGAGTGAGGCTCCTGCAGCAACTAGGAACTATGACCAGCATGGAATGAGAGTAGGGGAACACATATACAGGAGATAATACCCAATCAGAGCAGCCAGGGAGACTAGGCCCTCTGATGAGGAGACTTAATGCACCTGTTCAGCTATAAACACAGAAAAAAAAACTCCTCATTATTTTGCAGCTGAAGCTGAACACAAAGAAACATGCAGAAATCTAATGATCTGGAAATGTAAAAGCATGGCAAGCTGATACAATAGAAATAGATTATAACAATAGCCCTAGGGTAACTACAGGTAAATTAAATTAAGGGTTATGACCATTAAAGTTTGAAAATATTATATTTAGAGGGGAAAAACAGCAATATGAAGGAAATGAGGTAGAGAAAAAATTAAATTATGTCATTAGATACGTTACTTGTTTGTGGTATGTCCTCGGCGTTATTTAGAAGGGGATGTCTGAAATAACAGGTGACTCAGTTAAGCGGGCGGTAGCCAAAAGAAAGGAACAAGTTTAAAAAATTCACCACATGTATTTGGTAATAAAAAATACACCCAGGGTTGAATGTGTAGGTGGAAAAAATATATAAATATTTAATCATCGTCCAAACTATGGCCCTCATTCCGAGTTGTTCGCTCGTTGCCGAGTTTCACTATATTGCGATTAGTCGCTTACTGCGCATGCGCAAGGTTCGCAGAGCGCATGCGCTTAGTTATTTTACTCAAAAGTTAGGTATTTTACTCACGGCATAACGAGGATTTCTCTGACGTCCTAAGTGGATGCTGGGCCTCCGTAAGGACCATGGGGAATAGCGGCTCCGCAGGAGACTGGGCACAACTAAAGAAAGCTTTAGGACTACCTGGTGTGCACTGGCTCCTCCCACTATGACCCTCCTCCAGACCTCAGTTAGAATCTTGTGCCCGGCTGAGCTGGATGCACACTAGGGGCTCTCCTGAGTTCCTAGAAAGAAAGTATATTTTAGGTTTTTTATTTTACAGTGAGATCTGCTGGCAACAGACTCACTGCAACGAGGGACTAAGGGGAGAAGAAGCGAACCTACCTAACTGGTGGTAGCTTGGGCTTCTTAGGCTACTGGACACCATTAGCTCCAGAGGGATCGACCACAGGACCCGACCTCGATGATCGGTCCCGGAGCCGCGCCGCCGGCCCCCTTACAGAGCCAGAAGCAAGAAGTGTTCCGGAAAATCGGCGGCAGAAGACTTCTGTCTTCAACAAGGTAGCGCACAGCACTGCAGCTGTGCGCCATTGCTCCTCATGCCCACCTCACACTCCGGTCACTGATGGGTGCAGGGCGCTGGGGGGGGGGGCGCTCTGAGGCCAATATAATACACCTTGGCTGGCAAATCATCACAATATATAGTCCCAGGGCTATATATGTGATAAAATACCCCTGCCAGAATCCATAAAAAAAGCGGGAGAAAAGTCAGCCGAAAAAGGGGCGGGGCTATCTCCCTCAGCACACTGGCGCCATTTTTTCTTCACAGTGCAGCTGGAAGACAGCTCTCCAGGCTCTCCCCTGTAGTTTTCAGGCTCAAAGGGTTAAAAAGAGAGGGGGGGCACCAAATTTAGGCGCAATATGTGTATACAAGCAGCTATTGGGGGGAAAATCACTCAGTTATAGTGTTAATCCCTGCATTATATAGCGCTCTGGTGTGTGCTGGCATACTCTCTCTCTGTCTCCCCAAAGGACTTTGTGGGGTCCTGTCCTCAGTCAGAGCATTCCCTGTGTGTGTGCGGTGTGTCAGTACGGCTGTGTCGACATGTTGGATGAGGAAGGTTACGTGGAGGCGGAGCAGAGGCCGATAAATGGGATGTCACCCCCTGTGGGGCCGACACCAGAGTGGATGGATAGGTGGAAGGTATTAACCGACAATGTCAACTCCTTACATAAAAGGCTGGATGACGTAACAGCTGTGGGACAGCCGGCTTCTCAGCCCGCGCCTGCCCAGGCGTCTCAAAGGCCATCAGGGACTCAAAAAAACAAAAACGCCCGTTACCTCAGATGGCAGACACAGATGTCGGCACGGAGTCTGACTCCAGTGTCGACGAGGTTGAGACATATACACAATCCACTAGGAACATCCGTTGCATGATCTCGGCAATAAAATATGTGTGACACATTCTGACATGAACCCATGTACCACATAAAAGGGGTTTTATGTTTGGGGAGAAAAAGCAGCCAGTGTTTTATTTAGTGATGAGCGGGTTCGGATCCTCGGGATCCGACCCGCCCGAACTTCACCTTTTTTTTACACGGGTCCGAGAGACTCGGATCCTCCCGCCTTGCTCGGTTAACCCGAGCGCGCCCGAACGTCATCATCCCGCTGTCGGATTCTCGCGAGATTCGGATTCTATATAAGGAGCCGCGCGTCGCCGCCATTTTCACACGTGCATTGAGATTGATAGGGAGAGGACGTGGCTGGCGTCCTCTCCGTTATATTAGAAAAGAACAGAGTAAACTGAGTGACTTAGTTATGTGGGGAGGATTGGGGATGGGGAGCAGCTGTTAGGGAGTACAGTGCAGGGTTTACCACCAGTGAGTTAGTTTAATCCTTTGTTTCTCTGCCTTAAAAAAACGCTCCACCATATCTGTGCTCAGTGTGCTGCACTGCTGCATGATATATCTGTGCTGAGTGCACTGCTCACACTGCCTAATTGTGGGGACTGGGGAGCAGTTATAGCAGGAGTACAGTGCACAGTTTTGCTGACAGTGACCACCAGTCCAGTATACGTTTGTCTGCCTGAAAAACACTCCTGTGGTGTTTTTTTTTCTTCTTCATACTAGTTTAGCAGTCTGCTGACAGTGTCCACCAGGTCCGTTATATACAGTATATTATATATGTAAGCAGTACGGTAGGCCACGGCTGTACCTACCTCTGTGTCATCAGTGCACTCGTTGTCCATAAGTAATATAATACTATACTTACTATCCATCCATCTACATTGTATTGTATACCTACCTGTGGTGTTTTTTTTTTCTTCATACTAGTTTAGCAGTCTGCTGACAGTGTCCACCAGGTCCGTTATATACAGTATATTATATATATAAGCAGTACGGTAGGCCACGGCTGTACCTACCTCTGTGTCGTCAGTGCACTCGTCGTCCATAAGTAATATAATACTATACTATCCATCCATCTACATTGTATACCTACCTGTGGTGGTGTTTTTTTTCTTCATACTAGTTTAGCAGTCTGCTGACAGTGTCCACCAGATCCGTTATATACAGTATATTATATATATAAGCAGTACGGTAGGCCACGGCTGTACCTACCTCTGTGTCGTCAGTGCACTCGTCGTCCATAAGTAATATAATACTATACTTACTATCCATCCATCTACATTGTATAACTACCTGTGGTGGTTTTTTTTTTTCTTCATACTAGTTTAGCAGTCTGCTGACAGTGTCCACCAGGTCCGTTATATACAGTATATTATATATATAAGCAGTACGGTAGGCCACGGCTGTACCTACCTCTGTATCGTCAGTGCACTCGTCGTCCATAAGTAATATAATACTATACTTACTATCCATCCATCTACATTGTATAACTACCTGTGGTGGTTTTTTTTTTCTTCATACTAGTTTAGCAGTCTGCTGACAGTGTCCACCAGGTCCGTTATATACAGTATATTATATATATAAGCAGTACGGTAGGCCACGGCTGTACCTACCTCTGTGTAGTCAGTGCACTCGTCGTCCATAAGTAATATAATACTATACTTACTATCCATCCATCTACATTGTATTGTATACCTACCTGTGGTGTTTTTTTTTTTCTTCAAACTAGTTTAGCAGTCTGCTGACAGTGTCCACCAGGTCCGTTATATACAGTATATTATATATATAAGCAGTACGGTAGGCCACGGCTGTACCTACCTCTGTGTCGTCAGTGCACTCGTCGTCCATAAGTAATATAATACTATACTATCCATCCATCCACATTGTATACCTACCTGTGGTGGTTTTTTTTTTCCTTCATACTAGTTTAGCAGTCTGCTGACAGTGTCCACCAGATCCGTTATATACAGTATATTATATATATAAGCAGTACGGTAGGCCACGGCTGTACCTACCTCTGTGTCGTCAGTGCACTCGTCGTCCATAAGTAATATAATACTATACTTACTATCCATCCATCTACATTGTATTGTATACCTACCTGTGGTGTTTTTTTTTTTCTTCATACTAGTTTAGCAGTCTGCTGACAGTGTCCACCAGGTCCGTTATATACAGTATATTATATATATAAGCAGTACGGTAGGCCACGGCTGTACCTACCTCTGTGTCGTCAGTGCACTCGTCATCCATAAGTAATATAATACTATACTATCCATCCATCTACATTGTATACCTACCTGTGGTGGGTTTTTTTTTCTTCATACTAGTTTAGCAGTCTGCTGACAGTGTCCACCAGGTCCGTTATATACAGTATATTATATATATAAGCAGTATGGTAGGGCACGGCTGTACCTACCTCTGTGTCATCAGTGCACTCGTCGTCCATAAGTAATATAATACTATACTTTCCATCCATCCATTCACATTGTATACCTACCTGTGGTGGGTTTTTTTTCTTCATACTAGTTTAGCAGTCTGCTGACAGTGTCCACCAGGTCCGTTATATACAGTATATTATATATATAAGCAGTACGGTAGGCCACGGCTGTACCTACCTCTGTGTCGTCAGTGCACTCGTCATCCATAAGTAATATAATACTATACTTACTATCCATCCATCTACATTGTATTGTATACCTACCTGTGGTGGGTTTTTTTTTCTTCATACTAGTTTAGCAGTCTGCTGACAGTGTCCACCAGATCCGTTATATACAGTATATTATATATATAAGCAGTACGGTAGGCCACGGCTGTACCTACCTCTGTGTCGTCAGTGCACTCGTCGTCCATAAGTAATATAATACTATACTATCCATCCATCTACATTGTATACCTACCTGTGGTGGTTTTTTTTTTCTTCATACTAGTTTAGCAGTCTGCTGACAGTGTCCACCAGGTCCGTTATTATTATACAGTATATTTTATATATATATAGCAGTATGGTAGGCCACGGCTGTACCTACCTCTGTGTCGTCAGTCACTCGTCCTCCATAAGTAATATAATACTATACTATCCATCCATCTACATTGTATACCTGTGGTGGCTTTTAGTTGTGCGCATTAAAATATGGAGAACAAAAATGTGGAGGTTAAAAAAATAGGGAAAGATCAAGATCCACTTCCACCTCGTGCTGAAGCTGCTGCCACTAGTCATGGCCGAGACGATGAAATGCCATCAACGTCGTCTGCCAAGGCCGATGCCCAATGTCATAGTACAGAGCATGTAAAATCCAAAACACAAAAGATCAGTAAAAAAATGACCCAAAAATCAAAATTAAAAGCGTCTGAGGAGAAGCGTAAACTTGCCAATATGCCATTTACGACACGGAGTGGCAAGGAACGGCTGAGGCCCTGGCCTATGTTCATGGCTAGTGGTTCAGCTTCACATGAGGATGGAAGCACTCATCCTCTCGCTAGAAAAAAGAAAAGACTTGCGGCAAAAGCACAGCAAAGAACTGTGCGCTCTTCGAAATCACAAATCCCAAAGGAGAGTCCAATTGTGTCGGTTGCAATGCCTGACCTTCCCAACACTGGACGGGAAGAGCTTGCGCCTTCCACCATTTGCACGCCCCCTGCAAGTGCTGGAAGGAGCACCCGCAGTCCAGTTCCTGATAGTCAAATTGAAGATGTCACTGTTGAAGTACACCAGGATGAGGATATGGGTGTTGCTGGCGCTGGGGAGGAAATTGACAAGGAGGATTCTGATGGTGAGGTGGTTTGTTTAAGTCAGGCACCCGGGGAGACACCTGTTGTCCGTGGGAGGAATATGGCCATTGACATGCCTGGTCAAAATACAAAAAAAATCAGCTCTTCAGTGTGGAATTATTTCAACAGAAATGCGGACAACTGGTGTCAAGCCGTGTGTTGCCTTTGTCAAGCTGTAATAAGTAGGGATAAGGACGTTAACCACCTCGGAACATCCTCCCTTATACGTCACCTGCAGCGCATTCATAATAAGTCAGTGACAAGTTCAAAAACTTTGGGCGACAGCGGAAGCAGTCCACTGACCAGTAAATCCCTTCCTCTTGTAACCAAGCTCGCGCAAACCACACCACCAACTTCCTCAGTGTCAATTTCCTCCTTACCCAGGAAAGCCAATAGTCCTGCAGGCCATGTCACTGGCAAGTCTGACGAGTCCTCTCCTGCCTGGGATTCCTCCGATGCATCCTTGAGTGTAACGCCTACTGCTGCTGGCGCTGCTGTTGTTGCTGCTGGGAGTCGATCGTCATCCCAGAGGGGAAGTCGGAAGACCACTTGTACTACTTCCAGTAAGCAATTGACTGTCCAACAGTCCTTTGCGAGGAAGATGAAATATCACAGCAGTCATCCTGTTGCAAAGCGGATAACTGAGGCCTTGACAACTATGTTGGTATTAGACGTGCGTCCAGTATCCGCCGTTAGTTCACAGGGAACTAGACAATTGCTTGAGGTAGTGTGCCCCCGTTACCAAATACCATCTAGGTTCCACTTCTCTAGGCAGGCGATACCGAGAATGTACACGGACGTCAGAAAAAGACTCACCAGTGTCCTAAAAAATGCAGTTGTACCCAATGTCCACTTAACCACGGACATGTGGACAAGTGGAGCAGGGCAGACTCAGGACTACATGACTGTGACAGCCCACTGGTTAGATGTATTGCCTCCCGCTGCAAGAACAGCAGCGGCGGCACCAGTAGCAGCATCTCGCAAACGCCAACTCGTTCCTAGGCAGGCTACGCTTTGTATCACCGCTTTCCAGAATACGCCCACAGCTGAAAACCTCTTACGGCAACTGAGGTAGATGATCGCAGAATGGCTTACCCCAATTGGACTCTCCTGGGGATTTGTGGCATCGGACAATGCCAGCAATATTGTGCGTGCATTACATCTGGGCAAATTCCAGCACATCCCATGTTTTGCACATACCTTGAATTTGGTGGTGCAGAATTATTTAAAAAACGACAGGGGCGTGCAAGAGATGCTGTCGGTGGCCAGAAGAATTGCGGGCCACTTTCGGCGTACAGGCACCGCGTACAGAAGACTGGAGCACCACCAAAAACACCTGTACCTGCCCTGCCATCATCTGAAGCAAGAGGTGGTAACGAGGTGGAATTCAACCCTCTATATGCTTCAGAGGATGGAGGAGCAGCAAAAGGCCATTCAAGCCTATACATCTGGCCACGATATAGGCAAAGGAGGTGGAATGCACCTGTCTCAAGCGCAGTGGAGAATGATTTCAACGTTGTGCAAGGTTCTGCAACCTTTTGAACTTGCCACACGTGAAGTCAGTTCAGACACTGCCAGCCTGAGTCAGGTCATTCCCCTCATCAGGCTTTTGCAGAAGAAGCTGGAGGCATTGAAGGAGGAGCTAAAACAGAGCGATTCCGCTAGGCATGTGGGACTTGTGGATGGAGCCCTTCATTCGCTTAACCAGGATTCACGGGTGGTCAATCTGTTGAAATCAGAGCACTACATTTTGGCCACCGTGCTCGATCCTAGATTTAAAACCTACGTTGGATCTCTCTTTCCGGCAGACACAAGTCTGCAGAGGTTCAAAGAACTGCTGGTGAGAAAATTGTCAAGTCAAGCGGAACGCGACCCGTCAACATCTCCTCCTTCACATTCTCCCGCAACTGGGGGTGCGAGGAAAAGGCTACGAATTCCGAGCCCACCCGCTGGCGGTGATACAGGGCAGTCTGGAGCGACTGCTGATGCTGACATCTGGTCCGGACTGAAGGACCTGCCAACGATTACTGACATGTCGTCTACTGTCACTGCATATGATTCTCTCACCATTGAAAGAATGGTGGAGGATTATATGAGTGACCGCATCCAAGTAGGCACGTCAGACAGTCCGTACGTATACTGGCAGGAAAAAGAGGCAATTTGGAGGCCCTTGCACAAACTGGATTTATTCTACCTAAGTTGCCCTCCCTCTAGTGTGTACTCCGAAAGAGTGTTTAGTGCCGCCGCTCACCTTGTCAGCAATCGGCGTACGAGGTTACTTCCAGAAAATGTGGAGAAGATGATGTTCATTAAAATGAATTATAATCAATTCCTCCATGGAGACATTCACCAGCAGCAATTGCCTCCAGAAAGTACACGGGGACCTGAGATGGTGGATTCCAGTGGGGATGAATTAATAATCTGTGAGGAGGGGGATGTACACAGTGAAAGGGGTGATGAATCAGACGATGATGATGAGGTGGACATCTTGCCTCTGTAGAGCCAGTTTGTGCAAGGAGAGATTGATTGCTTCTTTTTTGGTGGGGGCCCAAACCAACCAGTCATTTCAGTCGCAGTCGTGTGGCAGACCCTGTCGCTGAAATGATGGGTTCGTTAAAGTGTGCATGTCCTGTTTTTACAACATAAGGGTGGGTGGGAGGGCCCAAGGACAATTCCATCTTGCACCTCTTTTTTCTTTCATTTTTCTTTGCGTCATGTGCTGTTTGGGGAGTATTTTTTTAAGTGCCATCCTGTCTGACACTGCAGTGCCACTCCTAGATGGGCCAGGTGTTTGTGTCGGCCACTAGGGTCGCTTAGCTTAGTCGTCACACAGCTACCTCATTGCGCCTCTTTTTTTCTTTGCGTCATGTGCTGTTTGGGGAGTATTTTTTTGAAGGGCCATCCTGCGTGACACTGCAGTGCCACTCCTAGATGGGCCAGGTGTTTGTGTCGGCCACTTGGGTCGCTTAGCTTAGTCACACAACGACTTTGGTGCAGCTCTTTTTTTCTTTGCATCATGTGCTGTTTGGGGACTATTTTTTTAAGTGCCATCCTGTCTGACACTGCAGTGCCACTCCTAGATGGGCCATGTGTTTGTGTCGGCCACTTGGGTCGCTTAGCTTAGTCACACAACGACTTTGGTGCAGCTCTTTTTTTCTTTGCATCATGTGCTGTTTGGGGACTATTTTTTTAAGTGCCATCCTGTCTGACACTGCAGTGCCACTCCTAGATGGGCCAGATGTTTGTGTCGGCCACTAGGGTCGCTTAGCTTAGTCGTCACACAGCTACCTCATTGCGCCTCTTTTTTTTCTTTGCATCATGTGCTGTTTGGGGAGTATTTTTTGGATGGGCCATCCTGCGTGACACTGCAGTGCCACTCCTAGATGGGCCAGGTGTTTGTGTCGGCCACTTGGGTCGCTTAGCTTAGTCACACAACGACTTTGGTGCAGCTCTTTTTTTCTTTGCATAATGTGCTGTTTGTGGACTATTTTTTTAAGTGCCATCCTGTCTGACACTGCAGTGCCACTCCTAGATGGGCCAGGTGTTTGTGTCGGCCACTTGTGTCGCTTAGCTTAGTCACACAGCGACCTTGGTGCGCCTCTTTTTTTCTTTGCATCATGTGCTGTTTGGGGACTATTTTTTTGAAGTGCCATCCTGCCTGACACTGCAGTGCCACTCCTAGATGGGCCAGGTGTTTGTGTCGGCCACTTGTGTCGCTTAACTTAGCCATCCAGCGACCTCGGTGCAAATTTTAGGACTAAAAATAATATTGTGAGGTGTGAGGTGTTCAGAATAGACTGAAAATGAGTGGAAATTATGGTTATTGAGGTTAATAATACTATGGGATCAAAATGACCCCCAAATTCTATGATTGAAGCTGTTTTTTAGGGTTTTTTGAAAAAAACACCCGAATCCAAAACACACCCGAATCCGACAAAAAAAATTCGGTGAGGTTTTGCCAAAACGCGTTCGAACCCAAAACACGGCCACGGAACCGAACCCAAAACCAAAACACAAAACCCGAAAAATTTCAGGTGCACATCACTAGTTTTATTCCCCCATCAGATGAGTGAATGAAGTGTGTAAAGAGCGTGGGTTCCCCCGATAAGAAAATGGTAATTTCTAAAAAGTTACTGCTGGCGTACCCTTTCCCGCCAGAGGATAGGTCACGTTGGGAGATATCCCCTAGGGTGGATAAGGCGCTCACACGTTTGTCAAAAAAGGTGGCACTGCCGTCTTGGGATACGGCCACTTTGAAGGAGCCTGCTGATAAAAAGCAGGAGGCTATCCTGAAGTCTGTATATACACACTCAGGTACTATACTGAGACCTGCATTTGCCTCAGCATAAATAGTGCTGCTGCAGCGTGGTCTGATACCCTGTCAGATAATATTAATACCCTAGACAGGGATACTATTTTGCTAACATAGAGCATATTAAAGACTTCGTCTTATATATGAAGGATGCACAGAGGGATATTTGCCGGCTGGCATCCAGAATTAATGCAATGTCCATTCTGCCAGGAGGGTATTAGAGACCCGGCAGTGGACAGGTGATGCTGCCTTTAAAAGGCACATGGAGATTCTGCCTTATAAGGGTGAGGAATTGTTTGGGGATGGTCTCTGGGACCTCGTATCCACAGCAACAGCTGGGAAGAAATTTTTTTTACCTCAGGTTTCCTCACAGCCTAAGAAAGCACCGTATTTTCAGGTACAGTCCTTTCGGCTTCAGAAAAGCAAGCGGGTCAAAGGCGCTTCCTTTCTGCACAGAGACAAGGGAAGAAGGAAAAAGCTGCACCAGACAGCCAGTTCCCAGGATCAAAAATCTTCCCCCGCTTCCTCTGAGTCCACCGCATGATGCTGGGGCTCCACAGGTGGAGACAGGTGCGGTGGGGGGCGCGTCTCGGGAACTTCAGGGACCAGTGGGCTTGCCCACAGGTGGATCCCTAGGTTCTGCAAGTAGTATCACAGGGATACAGGCTGGAGTTCGAGGCGACTCCCCCTCGCCGTTACCTCACATCAGCCTTGCCTGCTGCCCTCGGAGAAAGGGAGGTAGTACTGGCGGCAATTCACAAGCTGTACTTCCAGCAGGTGAAATCAAGGTACCCCTCCTTCAACAAGGCCGGGGTTACTATTCCAAAATGTTGTGGTACCGAAACCAGACGGTTCGGTGAGACCCATTCTAAAATTTAAATCCTTGAACACTTATATACGAAGGTTCAAGTTCAAAATGGAATCGCTCAGGGCGATTATTGCAAGCCTGGAGAATTTCATGGTATCACTGGACATCAAGGATGCTTACCTGCATGTCCCTATTTACCCTCTTCACCAGGAGTACCTCAAAATTGTGGTACAGGATTGTCATTACCAATTCCAGACGTTGCCGTTGGTCTGTCCCCGGCACCGAGGGTATTTACCAAGGTAATGGCCGAAATAATTATCCCGTACTTGGACGATCTCCTTATAAAGGCGAGGTCCAGGGAGCAGTTGTTCGTCGGAGTAGCACTATCTCGGGAAGTGCTACAACAGCACGGCTGGATTCTGAATATTCCAAAGTCGCAGCTGGTTCCTACGACGCGTCTACTGTTCCTGGGTATGGTTCTGGACACAGAACAGGATAAAAAGGGTTTCTCCCGGAGGAGAAGACCAAGGAGTTGTCGTCTCTAGACAGAGACCTCCTAATACAAATACAGGTGTCGGTGCATCAATGCACGCGAGCCCTGGGAAAGATGGTAGCTTCTTACGAAGAAATTCCATTCACCAGGTCCCATGCAAGGAGCTTCCAGTGGGATCTGTTGGACAAGTGGTCCGGGTCGCATCTTCAGATGCATCGGCGGATAACCCTGTCTCCAAGGGCCAGGGTGTCGCTGTTGTGGTGGCTGCAGAGTGCTCATCTTCTAGGGGGCCGCAGATTCGGCATACAGGACTGGGTCCTGGTTACCACGGATGCCAGCCTTCGAGGCTGGGGGGCAGTCACACAGGGAAGAAACTTCCAAGGACTATGGAAAGACTTCCCTACACATAAATATTCTGGAACTAAGGGCCATTTACAATGCCCTAAGTCAGGCTAGACCCTGCTTCAACACCGGCCGGTGCTGATCCAGTCAGACAACATCACGGCGGTCGCTCATGTAAACCGACAGGGCGGCACAAGAAGCAGGATGGCGATGGCAGAAGCCACAAGGATTCTCCGATGGGCGGAAAATCATGTGTTAGCACTGTCAGCAGTGTTCATTCCCGGAGTGGACAACTGGGAAGCAGACTTTCTCAGCAGACACGACCTCCACCCGGGAGAGCGGGGACTTCATCCAGAAGTCTTCCAAATGATTGTACACCGTTGGGAAAGGCCACAGGTGGACATGATGGCGTCCCGCCTCAACAAAAAGCTACACAGATATTGCCCCAGGTCAAGGGACACTCAGGCGATAGCTGTGGACGCTCTGGTAACACCGTGGGTGTACCAGTCGGTGTATGTGTTCCCTTCTCTGCCTCTCTTACCCAGGGTAATGAGAATAATAAGAAGGAGAGGAGTAAGAACTATACTCATTGTTCCGGATTGGCCAAGAAGAGCTTGGTACCCAGAACTCCAAGAAATTATCTCAGAGGACCCATGGCCTCTGCCGCTCAGACAGGACCTGCTGCAGCAGGGGGCCTGTCTGTTCCAAGACGTACCGTGGCTGAGTTTGACGGCATGGCGGTTGAACGCCGGATCCTGAAGGAAAAGGGCATTCCGGAGGAAGTTATCCCTACGCTAATTAAAGCTAGGAAAGAAGTGAACGCAAACCATTATCACTGCATATGGCGGAAATATGTTGCGTGCTGTGAGGTCAGGAAGGCCCCAAAGGAGGAATTTCAGCTAGGTCGATTTCTGCACTTCCTACAGTCAGGGGTGACTATGGGCCTAAAATTGGGTTCCATTAAGGTCCAGATTTCGGCTCTATCGATTTTCTTCCAAAATAGAACTGGCTTCACTGCCTGAAGTTCAGACTTTTGTTAAGGGAGTGCTGCATAGTCAGCCCCCGTTTGTGCCTCCAGTGGCACCGTGGGATCTCAACGTGGTGTTGGATTTCCTGAAGTCGCATTGGGTTGAGCCACTTAAATCCGTGGAGCTACAATACCTCACGTGGAAAGTGGTCATGCTGTTTGCCTTGGCGTCGGCCAGGCGTGTATCAGAATTGGCGGCTTTGTTATGCAAAAGCCCTTATCTGATTTTTTATATGGATAAGGCGGAATTGAGGACTCGTTCCCAATTCCTTCCTAAGGTGGTATCAGTTTTTCATGTGAACCAACCTATTGTGGTGCCTGCGGCTACTGGGGACTTGGAGGATTCCAGGTTACTGGACGTAGTCAGGGCCCTGAAAAGTATATGTTTCCAGGACGGCTGGAGTCAGGAAAACTGACTCGCTATTTATCCTGTATGCACCCAACAAGCTGGGTGCTCCTGCTTCTAAGCAGACTATTGCTTGCTGGATCTGTAGCACGATTCAACTTGCACATTCTGCGGCTGGACTGCCGCACCCTAAATCTGTAAAAGCCCATTCCACGAGGAAAGTGGGCTCTTCTTGGGCGGCTGCCCGAGGGGTCTCGGCTTTACAAATTTGCCGAGCTGTTACTTGGTCGGGTTCAAACATTTTTGCAAGAGTCTACAAGTTTGATACCCTGGCTGAGGAGGACCTAGAGTTTGCTCATTCGGTGCTGCAGAGTCATCCGCACTCTCCCGCCCGTTTGGGAGCTTTGGTATAATCCCCATGGTCCTTACGGAGTCACAGCATCCACTTAGGACGTCAGAGAAAATAAGATTTTACTCACCGGTAAATCTATTTCTCGTAGTCCGTAGTGGATGCTGGGCGCCCATCCCAAGTGCGGATTGTCTGCAATACTTGTTTATAGTTATTGCCTAACTAAAGGGTTATTGTTGAGCCATCTGTTGAGAGGCTCAGTTATATTTCATACTGTTAACTGGGTATAGTATCACGAGTTATACGGTGTGATTGGTGTGGCTGGTATGAGTCTTACCCGGGATTCAAAATCCTTCCTTATTGTGTCAGCTCTTCCGGGCACAGTATCCTAACTGAGGTCTGGAGGAGGGTCATAGTGGGAGGAGCCAGTGCACACCAGGTAGTCCTAAAGCTTTCTTTAGTTGTGCCCAGTCTCCTGCGGAGCCGCTATTCCCCATGGTCCTTACGGAGGCCCAGCATCCACTACGGACTTCGAGAAATAGATTTACCGGTGAGTAAAATCTTATTTTTTCATCGTTCTGGTGATCGGAGTGTGATTGACAGGAAGTGGGTGTTTCTGGGCGGAAACTGTCCGTTTTCTGGGAGTGTGCGAAAAAACGCTGCCGTTTCTGGGAAAAACACGGGAGTGGCTGGAGAAACGGGGGAGCGGCTGGAGAAACGGGGGAGTGTCTGGGCGAACACTGGGTGTGTTTGTGACGTCAAACCAGGAACGAAACTGACTGAACTGATCGCAGTGGCAGAGTAAGTCCCGAGCTACTCAGAAACTGCAAAGAAATTTCTATTCACAATTATGCAAATCTTTCGTTCGCAATTCTGCAAAGCTAAGATTCACTCCCAGTAGGTGGCGGCTTAGCGTGTGCAAAGCTGCTAAAAGCAGCTAGCGAGCGAACAACTCGGAATGAGGGACCATATACGCTTAAACACTGTGGAAATAAATAGTAATGTTAATATCATTCTTTAAAATTCATAGTAACAAGAAACATAAATGTTTTTTCCATAAATACATTCACATATACCGTATATACACATGCATACACATACATACACATACATACACATAGGAAAAAAATAATGTTACGACGAGTTAATACTTTGTACTTTAGTGTAAACGCTGCGCCAAAAAACAAAACATTTAACTTGCATATAAAGTTATGACAAATATATTTATGAAATAAGGTTTTGAAGTACATGTTTAAGGAGTTACATAGCTTCCAGTCAATGACTGAAGGGAAGATGTCTATAAGTAATATGATCTGTTGTTCATCTAGGGCAGGGGCGTCAGAACGTTTTTATGTTGGGGGGGCAAGCTATAATCTCATTTTGGCGCCCCTAAATTGCTGAATCGCTGCGTCTTATGTCCCTACTGGAAAAATGGAGAGGGGGGGGGGCGCTAATTCTCTTTCTGGCACAGGGCACCAAAAAGTCTAGTTGTGGCTCTACGCTACTGGGCATGCGTCTTGCACAAAGGGATAATGTACAATGGGGTTCATTCCGACCTGATCGCACGCTGCCATTTTTCGCAGCGCAGCGATCAGGTCTGTACTGCGCATGCGTATGCACCGCAATGCGCAGGCGCGTCATACGACTGCAAAGCGGGTCAGCGCCCAGCGATGGATTCTATGACGTGTCCGGCACTGTTAAAGTGGTAACCGGTGGCAGAAGCATGCAGTAGGTGTCAAACTAGTCTGCGCTGGTAGCCTCTGCTCCCTATATAAGATCTAATTTATCTAATTAACTCCATGTAACACATCGCACACAGTAATCTCATACCCCACAGGGGGAGAGCAGGTGAGAAGCACACAGGGGGAGAGCAAGGGAGACAGCAAGTCAGAGGCAAACGGAGGAGAGGGAGCAGGGGAGAGGCAGACAGGAGGAGAGATAGGGAGATAGCAAGTGAGAGGCAGACAGGGGGAGAGAGATAGGGAGAAAGCAGGAGAGGCACACAGGGGTAGAGATAGGGAGAGAGCAGGAAAGGCACACAGGGTGAGTGATAGGGAGAGATCAGGAGGGGTACACAGTGGGAGAGAGCAGGAGAGGCACACACGGTGAGTGATAGGGAGAGAGCAGGAGAGGCACACAGGGGCAGAGGTAGGGAGAGAGCAGGAGAGGCACACAGGGTGAGTGACAGGGAAAGAGCAGGAGAGGCACACAGGGTGAGTGATAGGGAGAGAGCAGGAGAGGCGCACAGGGTGAGGGATAGGGAGAGAGCTGGAGAGGCACACAGGGTGAGTGATAGGGCGAGAGCAGGATAGGCACACTATGGGAGAGAGCAGGAGAGGCACACAGGGTGAGTGATAGGGAGAGAGCAGGATAGGCACACAGTGGGAGAGAGCGGGAGAGGCACACAGGGTGAGTGGTAGGGAGAGAGCGGGAGAGGCGCACAGGATGAGTGATAGGGAGTGAGCAGGATAGGCACGCAGTGGGAGAGAGCAGGAGAGGCACACAGCGTGAGTGATAGGGAGAGAGCTGGAGAGGCACACAGGGTGAGTGATAGGGAGAGAGCAGGATAGGCACACTATGGGAGAGAGCAGGAGAGGCACACAGGGCGAGTGATAGGGAGAGAGCAGGATAGGCACACTGTGGGAGAGAGCAGGAGAGGCACACAGGGTGAGTGATAGGGAGAGAGCAGGAGAGACACACAGGGGCAGAGGTAGGGACAGAGCAGGAGAGGCACACAGGGTGAGTGACAAGGAGAGAGCAGGAGAGGCACATGGGGAGAGCAGGAGAGGCACACAGGGTGAGTGACAGGGGGAGAGGCACATGGGGAGAGCAGGAGAGGCACACAGGGTGAGTGATAGGGAGAGAGCAGGATAGGCACACTGTGGGAGAGAGCAGGAGAGGCACACAGGGTGAGTGATAGGGAGAGAGCAGGATAGGCACACAGTCGAGAGAGCGGGAGAGGCACACAGGGTGAGTAGTAGGGAGAGAGCGGGAGAGGCGCACAGGATGAGTGATAGGGAGAGAGCAGGATAGGCACACAGTGGGAGAGAGCAGGAGAGGCACACAGCGTGAGTGATAGGGAGAGAGCTGGAGAGGCACACAGGGTGAGTGATAGGGAGAGAGCAGGATAGGCACACTGTGGGAGAGAGCAGGAGAGGCACACAGGGCGAGTGATAGGGAGAGAGCAGGATAGGCACACTGTGGGAGAGAGCAGGAGAGGCACATAGGGTGAGTGATAGGGAGAGAGCAGGAGAGACACACAGGGGCAGAGGTAGGGACAGAGCAGGAGAGGCACACAGGGTGAGTGACAAGGAGAGAGCAGGAGAGGCACATGGGGAGAGCAGGAGAGGCACACAGGGTGAGTGATAGGGAGAGAGCAGGAGAGGCACATAGGGTGAGTGATAGGGAGAGAGGAGAGGCACACTGTGGGAGAGAGCAGGAGAGGCACACAGGGTGAGTAATAGGGAGAGATCAGGAGAGGCACACAGGGGCAAAGGTAGGGAAAGAGCAGGAGAGGTACACAGGGTGAGTGACAGGGAGAGAGCAGGAGAGGCAAATTGCTGAATCGCTGCGTCTTATGTCCCTACTGGAAAAATGGAGAGGGGGGGGGGGCGCTAATTCTCTTTCTGGCACAGGGCACCAAAAAGTCTAGTTGTGGCTCTACGCTACTGGGCATGCGTCTTGCACAAAGGGATAATGTACAATGGGGTTCATTCCGACCTGATCGCACGCTGCCATTTTTCACAGCGCAGCGATCAGGTCTGTACTGCGCATGCGTATGCACCGCAATGCGCAGGCGCGTCATACAACTGCAAAGCGGGTCAGCGCCCAGCGATGGATTCTATGACGTGTCCGGCACTGTTAAAGTGGTAACCGGTGGCAGAAGCATGCAGTAGGTGTCAAACTAGTCTGCGCTGGTAGCCTCTGCTCCCTATATAAGATCTAATTTATCTAATTAACTCCATGTAACACATCGCACACAGTAATCTCATACCCCACAGGGGGAGAGCAGGTGAGAAGCACACAGGGGGAGAGCAAGGGAGACAGCAAGTCAGAGGCAAACGGAGGAGAGAGAGCAGGGGAGAGGCAGACAGGAGGAGAGATAGGGCGATAGCAAGTGAGAGGCAGACAGGGGGAGAGAGATAGGGAGAAAGCAGGAGAGGCACACAGGGGTAGAGATAGGGAGAGAGCAGGAATGGCACACAGGGTGAGTGATAGGGAGAGATCAGGAGGGGTACACAGTGGGAGAGAGCAGGAGAGGCACACACGGTGAGTGATAGGGAGAGAGCAGGAGAGGCACACAGGGGCAGAGGTAGGGAGAGAGCAGGAGAGGCACACAGGGTGAGTGACAGGGAAAGAGCAGGAGAGGCACACAGGGTGAGTGATAGGGAGAGAGCAGGAGAGGCGCACAGGGTGAGGGATAGGGAGAGAGCTGGAGAGGCACACAGGGTGAGTGATAGGGCGAGAGCAGGATAGACACACTATGGGAGAGAGCAGGAGAGGCACACAGGGTGAGTGATAGGGAGAGAGCAGGATAGGCACACAGTGGGAGAGAGCGGGAGAGGCACACAGGGTGAGTGGTAGGGAGAGAGCGGGAGAGGCGCACAGGATGAGTGATAGGGAGTGAGCAGGATAGGCACACAGTGGGAGAGAGCAGGAGAGGCACACAGCGTGAGTGATAGGGAGAGAGCTGGAGAGGCACACAGGGTGAGTGATAGGGAGAGAGCAGGATAGGCACACTGTGGGAGAGAGCAGGAGAGGCACACAGGGCGAGTGATAGGGAGAGAGCAGGATAGGCACACTGTGGGAGAGAGCAGGAGAGGCACACAGGGTGAGTGATAGGGAGAGAGCAGGAGAGACACACAGGGGCAGAGGTAGGGACAGAGCAGGAGAGGCACACAGGGTGAGTGACAAGGAGAGAGCAGGAGAGGCACATGGGGAGAGCAGGAGAGGCACACAGGGTGAGTGACAGGGGGAGAGGCACATGGGCAGAGCAGGAGAGGCACACAGGGTGAGTGATAGGGAGAGAGCAGGATAGGCACACTGTGGGAGAGAGCAGGAGAGGCACACAGGGTGAGTGATAGGGAGAGGCACATGGGGAGAGCAGGAGAGGCACACAGGGTGAGTGATAGGGAGAGAGCAGGATAGGCACACTGTGGGAGAGAGCAGAAGAGGCACACAGGGTGAGTGATAGGGAGAGGCACATGGGGAGAGCAGGAGAGGCACACAGGGTGATTGATAGGGAGAGAGCAGGAGAGGCACATAGGGTGAGTGATAGGGAGAGAGGAGAGGCACACAGGGTGAGTGATAGGGAGAGAGCAGGAGAGGAACACAGGGTGAGTGATAGGGAGAGAGCAGGAGAGGCACACAGGGTGAGTAATAGGGAGAGAACAGGATAGGCACACTGTGGGGGAGAGCAGGAGAGGCACACAGGGTGAGTAATAGGGAGAGATCAGGAGAGGCACACAGGGGCAAAGGTAGGGAAAGAGCAGGAGAGGTACACAGGGTGAGTGACAGGGAGAGAGCAGGAGAGGCACACAGGGGGAGTGACAGGGAGAGAGCAGGAGAGGCACACAGGGGGAGTGACAGGGAGAGAGCAGGAGAGGCACACAGGGTGAGTGACAGGGAGAGAGCAGGAGAGGCACATGGGGAGAGCAGGAGAGGCACACAGGGTGAGTGATAGGGAGAGGCACATAGGGGGAGTTGGAGACAAGGGGTGTCGGACTCATGCTGCAGCAGCCTGCACTGGTTAAAATTAGACAGGCTGAAGTGTGGAGCCCATGGATTCATTAATAAGATTCTCATCACCAACACAAAACCAATTAATAATTAAAAACAGCTTCATGATCCTAAACAAAAGCCGTGGCTCAGCAGCACCAGCATACCTAAATAGCTGTCCCTTGTGTTAGGAATGGATGGCGCCGGCGGGTGGGCACGCGGGCAGGGAGGACCAACAACTCAAACATTGCTCCTCCACTCTGCAGTAGCACCTGCTCCAACACAGTTTCTGCATATTGTAATGAGCGGCGTGACGACATGACGCCCTGTCTTTCATTACATATGCACTGCACAAGAATGAGCAGCGGCCGCAGCAGCACTGATCAGTGAGTGCTTGGCTGCTGACTCGGCTCTGTTGAGGCTAGAGCGCCCTCTGTGTCCGGCGCCTTACTCGCCTGCATAGTTTGCGTTATTAAAGGGCCGGCCCTGGCTACATTTACTGCACGGAGCGGAGGTGCGGTATTTCTCCTGACCGCACCTCCGCTCCGTGCAGTGAATGTAGGCGCCTGCAGGAGCATTGTTCACACCTGATCGGCGCCTCTCTATGTTCTGGGGGGGGCGAACTGCCCCCTTACCCCCCCCCTCCCCCCAGTTCCTACGCCCCTGATCTAGGGGTATATTGGGTTTTCTACATACAGGTGATGTCATTGATATAAGTTCTTTTATTCCATATTGCCACTCTGGTTCATTTCCTACTGTAGAAACTGTTTGCTCTGTGGTAAGGCTATGTGATTTAGAAGTAGGAGTGTGTCTGTTGGGTGATAACTGTGACAGGTGTGTCTAACAGCGCATGTGCATTGCTTTCTAGTGATTTTGGAATATCTAAATAAATGCCATCCGCTGTGCAGTAAATGGTGCCTTTAAGTTTGCATAGTAGGCCACGACCTAGCAAGTTTGCTGGTGCATTGGATGCTTGCAAGAAAGCATGTGTATCATTTAATGGACCTATCTGTATATTACTATCAACTAGTATTGGCAGGTGTTGTATTTGCCCTGAGACTCCTACCGTTGACATCTGATTGCGTGGGCCACTGTGTGGGGCATGATTGCCCACCTGGGGTCCTTGGTTATCATCCTGGTGGTAGGGAGTCTGTGTGGGGCCGCTGGGTGTCCCCGCATTTCCATGCGCGTATAATCTGTGCTGTGAGGCTACTTGACTCCTGCAATATTTAGCTGTATGGCCGTACTTACCACATGTAAAGCATGCCATTAGGTCTGGGTGTCTAGGGCCCTGGTATACTGGACCTATGTTTCTAGGTGTGTACTTACCTCCCTGCAGTCCCTGCTATGAGTTTCTCTTCTGCTGACTATGTCTTAGCTGTCTGGGGTCCGAATGGCTTTGTGCAGGTGGTCCCTGACTGTTTTGAACTGTCTGTGGGTTTGTTATATTTGTCTGTTGCTGAATTTGTGCAGGAGGAATGTGATCTACAACTCTTGCTTCCCCCACTACAGTGTTTATGCTCCCCTCACTACAGTGAGGGAATGCACTCCATGCTAATTTAGTGGTTTTGAGTGCTGTCATTACTGCAGGCTTTAGACCTTCATCAAAACATGTGACCAGCATGGTGGAAGCCCCATTTGGTTTAACCATACCTCCCAACATGACCCTCTCCAGGAGGGACACAATGCTCTGCTCCTGGACTTTTCTCTTCATTTATGATTGCCGGCACCTGTGCTGAACAGGTTAATAGATAAGAAAGGTGTTTTCCCACAGGTGAGGGCAATCCTACATTAGGTGGAAGTCCAGAAGCAGAGCATTCTGTCCCTCCTGGAGAGGGTCATGTTGGGAGATATGGTTTAACTATTATTTCACCTGCAGTAAAAGTTGCTACCATTAACTTAAATCTGTCAAAATACTCATCCACTGTTTCATTATCTGCCTGTCTGATTGTAAACAAATCGTCCCATTTGGGGACTGGTGGGCAGTGGTATATCTACCCATTGGCCAGGATTGCACTCGCCAGGGGCGCCAGTAAAGGAGGGGGCGCCGCCTGGCGATGCCACCCGCAGCCAAAGGGTAGAAGAGTAGTACTGTCAGATTGTACCTGGTGAGAGTCTGTTACTGCCGGCATGGTGCCAGTGTACGTCAGCACCACACTGCACTAGTGATCAGACTAGTGTCCGGCAGCACCGCACTTGTAATCAGACTCAAAATAAACTACAGCTCCCAGCAGCCTTTGTGGGGGAAGGGGGTAATGACACTGCTATGTGGGAGTGGGAGACCTATGGGGAGTGGGGGAAGAGGGGTAATGACACTGCTATGTGGGAGTGGGAGACCTATGGGGAGTGGGGGAAGAGGGGTAATGACACTGCTATGTGGGAGTGGGAGACCTATGGGGAGTGGGGGAAGAGGGGTAATGACACTGCTATGTGGGAGTGGGAGACCTATGGGGAGTGAGGGAAGAGGGGTAATGACACTGCTATCTGGGAGTGGGAGACCTATGGGGAGTCGGGGAAGGGGGTAATAACACTGCTATGTGGGAGTAGGAGACCTATGGGGAGTGGGGGAAGAGGGGTAATGACACTGCTATGTGGGCGTGGGAGACCTATGGGGAGTGGGGGAAGAGGGGTAATGATACTGCTATGTGGGAGTGGGAGACCTATGGGGAGTGGGGGTAGAGGGGTAATGACTGCTATGTGGGAGTGGGAGACCTATGGGGAGTTGGGGAAGGGGGTAATGACACTGCTATGTTGTAGTGGGAGACGTATGGGGAGTGGGGGAAGAGGGGTAATGATACTGCTATGTGGGAGACCTATGGGGAGTGGGGGAAGAGGGGTAATGACACTGCTATGTGGGAGAGGGAGACCTATGGGGAGTGGGGGTAGAGGGGTAATGACACTGCTATGTGGGAGTGGGAGACCTATGGAGAGTTGGGGAAGGGGGTAATGACACTGCTACGTGGGAGTGGGAGACCTATGGGGAGTGAGGGAAGTGGGGTAATGACACTGCTATGTAGGAGTGGGAGACCTATGGGGAGTGGGAGAAGAGGGGTAATGACACTGCTATGTGGGAGTGGGAGACCTATGGGGAGTGGGGGAAGGGGGTAATGGCACTGCTACGTGGGAGCGGAAGACCTATGGGGAGTGAGGGAATAGGGGTAATGACACTGCTATGTAGGAGTGGGAGACCTATGGGGAGTGGGGGAGGAGGGGTAATGACACTGCTATGTGGGAGTGGGAGACCTATGGGGAGTGGGGGAAGAGGGGTAATGACACTGCTATGTGGGAGTGGGAGACCTATGGGGAGTGGGGGAAGAGAGGTAATGACACTGCTATGTGGGAGACCTATGGGGAGTGGGGGAAGGGGGTAATAACACTGCTATGTGGGAGTAGGAGACCTATGGGGAGTGGGTGAACAGTGGTAATGACACTGCTATGTGGGAGTGAGAGACCTATGGGAAGTGGGGGAAGAGGGGTAATGACACTGCTATGGGAGTGGGAGACCTATGGGGAGTGGGGGAAGAGGGGTAATGACACTGCTATGTGGGAGTGGGAGAACTATGGGGAGTGGGGGAAGGGGGTAATGACACTGCTATGTGGGAGACCTATGGGGAGTGAGGGAAGAGGGGTAATGACACTGCTACGTGGGAGTGGGAGACCGATAGGGAGTGGGGGAAGGGGGTAATAACACTGCTATGTGGGAGTGGGAGACCTATGGGGAGTGGGGGAAGAGGGGTAATGACACTGCTATGTGGGAGTGGGAGACCTATGGGGAGTGGGGGAAGGGGGTAATGACACTGCTACGTGGGAGTGGGAGACCGATAGGGAGTGGGGGAAGGGGGTAATAACACTGCTATGTGGGAGTGGGAGACCTATGGGGAGTGGGGGAAGAGGGGTAATGACACTGCTATGTGGGAGACCTATGGGGAGTGGGGGAAGAGGGGTAATGACACTGCTATGTGGGAGTGGGAGACCCATGGGGAGTGGGGGAAGAGGGGTAATGACACTGCTATGTGGGAGTGGGAGACCTATGGGGAGTGGGGGAAGGCGGTAATGACACTTCTGTGTGGGAGTGGGAGACCTATGGGGAGTGGGGGAAGAGGGGTAATGACACTGCTATGTGGGAGTGGGAGACCTATGGGGAGTGAGGGAAGAGGGTTAATGACACTGCTATGTGGGAGTGGGAGACCTATGGGGAGTGGGGGAAGAGGGGTAATGACACTGCTATTTGGGAGTGGGAGACCTATGGGGAGTGGGGGAAGGTGGTAATGACACTGCTATGTGTGAGTGGGAGACCTATGGGGAGTGGGGGAAGAGGGGTAATGACACTGCTATGTGGGAGTGGGAGACCAATGAGGAGTGGGGAAAGGGGGTAATGACACTGCTATGAGGGGGAGACCTATGGAAAGTGGGGGAAGGGGGGTAATGACACTGTCATGGGGGAGTGGGAGACCTATGGGGAGTGGGGGAAGAGGGGTAATGACACTGCTATGTGGGAGTGGGAGACCAATGAGGAGTGGGGAAAGGGGGTAATGACACTGCTATGAGGGGGAGACCTATGGAAAGTGGGGGAAGGGGGGTAATGACACTGTCATGGGGGGTGGGAGACCTATGGGGAGTTGGGGAAGGGGGATATTGACACTGCTATGGGGGAGACCTATGAGGAGTGGGGGAAGGGGGATAATTACACTGGTATGTGGGAGTTGGAGACCTATGGGTAGTGGGGGGAGGGAGGTAATGACACTGCTATGAGGGGGAGAACTATGGAAAGTGGGGGCACAGGGGAATATGACACTGTTATTGTGGGAGGCATGGGGGTGTAGGAGCAGCTGATAACACTGCTATTAGGGGTAGGGCATGAGGCAGAGACACATGGGGAGGGGGGGCTCGGGGGGCTAATTGCTCTGCTATGGGGGAGGGGGCATAGGCATGCACACGGTGGGTGGCATGTGTGCACAGGCACACCCTGATTTTGGGCACCCCTACACAGGCCCGGCGCTACCCGCTCAGCGAAGGGATGCAGTGCAGGGAGGCGCTGGGACGGATAGGCGCTCCCCCTGCTCTGCATTCCTTCCCTGCTGCGCCGTCCTGTCCCCCCTGCTGCTGGTGCAGCTGCCAGTGCTGTGTCTGTCACTGTATGACAGGCACTGGCAGCGGGCACCTGCAGCATGAAAAGCGCCGAGTACGGGACAGAAGGGGGCGGAGCTACATGGGACGGAAGGGGCGTGGCTAAACGGGTCAGAAGGGGCAGGGCTACACGGACCAGGCTGCTCATGTACAGAGGGAGACTGGCTTAGGTAAGTGGAGGGTGAGAGAGAAGTGTGTGTATATGGTGGGTGTGTATGTGTGTGTATAAATGTGTGAATTGTGTGTGTGTGTGTGTGTGTGTGTGTGTGTGTGTGTGTGTGTGTGTGTGTGTGAGGTATGTCTGTGCGCGCGCTTTATGGACGCTACTATTGGGGGGGCATTACGTATAACGACGCTACTACTGGGGGGGGCATTACATGTAAGAACGCTACTACTACTGGGGGGGTCATTACGTATAAGGACGTTACTGCTATTGGGGGGGGCATTACGTATAAGGACGCTACTGCTACTGGGGGGGGCATTACGTATAAGGACGCTACTACTACTGGGGGGGCATTACATGTAAGAACGCTACTACTACTGGGGGGGGGCATTACGTATAAGGATCCTACTACTACTGGGGGGGGGCATTACGTATAAGGACGATACTACTACTGGGGTGCACTACGTATAAGGACGCTACTACTACTGGGGGGCATTACGTATAAGGACGATACTACTACTGGGGGTGGGGGCATTACGTATAAGGACGATACTACTACTGGGGGGGGCATTACGTATAAGGACGCTACTACTACTTATTACGTATAAGGATGCTATTACTACAGGGGGGGCATTACGTGTAGCAACGCTACTACTGGGTGGGCCATTACGTGTAAGGACGCTACTACTACTGGGGCTGGGGGCATTACGTATAAGGACGATACTACTACTGGGGTGCACTACGTATAAGCACGCTACTACTACTGGGGGGGGCATTACGTATAAGGACGATACTACTACTTGGGGGCATTATGTATAAGGACGCTACTATTACTGGGAGGGCATTACGTATAACAATGCTACTACTGGGGGGAGGGCATTACGTATAAGGATGCTACTAGTGCGCAGAGCATTACGTATAAGGACGGTACCACTACTGGGAGGGCATTACGTATAAGGACGCTACTACTACTGGGGGTGCACTACGTATAAGGACGCTACTACTACTGGGGGGGCATTACGTATAAGGACGCTACTACTTCTAGGGGGGAATTACGTATAAGGACGCTTCTACTACTGAGGGTGCACTACGTATAAGGACGCTACTACTACTGGGGGGTATTACGTGTAAGGACGCGTCTACTACTGGGGGTGCACTACGTATAAGGACGCTACTACTACTGGGGGGCATTATGTATAAGGATGCTACTACTACTGGGGGGGCATTATGTATAAGGACGCTACTACTACGGGGGGGGCATTATGTATAAGGATGCTACTACTACGGGGGGGATTATGTGTAAGGATGCTACTACTACTGGGGGGGGCATTATGTATAAGGACACTACTACTACTGGGGGGCATTATGTATAAGGATGCTACTACTACTGGGGGGCATTATGTATAAGGATGCTACTACTACTGGGGGGGCATTATGTATAAGGACACTACTACTACTGGGGGGCATTATGTATAAGGATGCTACTATTACTGGGATGCATTACATATAAGGACGCTACTACTACGGGTGGGGCATTACGTATAAGATTAATAAGATTGTGCTACATTGTGGCGTAATTTTAAATGGGGGTACTATTGTGTGGCCATGCCCCTTACTTGTGAGGCCACACCCCTTTTCCCGGCGCGCGCCAAAGGAATATGGGAGGGCGCAAATTTATAGTTTGCAGGGGGGCGCCGAACACCCTAGCACCGGCCCTGCCCCCACATGCCTAGTCAGACACTGCACACATTTTTTATATAGAACCAGCCCTGGCCAGCACTTGCTGACTAATTACACATAATACACACTATGCAGTCACAATGTGCGGGAACCATCTCTTCCCAGCTCCCATTGTGACACTGTCCGCCGTGATTCCTAACCTGCCAATGGAGCGGACACCGCATACCAGGAGAAGGTTCTGTGTGTGAACTGTACTGGCTGATAGGGGGAGATCTGTCTCAGGGGGATAGGGGATTCTTCTATATTGGGAGGAGGGGCCTTTTCTGTGCTAAGGGAGATAATGTGTCTGAGAGGAAGGGGGATCCCTGTACTAGGGGGTAATAATCTGAGGGAGCAAGGTGCAGGTGTGAGAGATGGAAGGTGGGAGTGAGGTGTAGGGAAGATGGAAGGTGGGAGCGAGGTGCAGGGGAGACAGAAGGTGGGAGTGAAAACGAGGTTTGAGAAATGGAAGGTGGGAGCGAGGTTCAGGGGAGATGGAAGGTGGGAGCGAGGTGCAGGGGAGATGGAAGGTGGGAGTGAGGTGCAGGGGAGATGGAAGGTGGGAGCGAGGTGCAGGGGAGATGGAAGGTGGGAGTGAGGTGCAGGGGAGATGGAAGGTGGGAGTGAGGTGCAGGGGAGATGGAAGGTGGGAGCGAGGTGCAGGGGAGATGGAAGGTGGGAGTGAGGTGCAGGGGAGATGGAAGGTGGGAGCGAGGTGCAGGGGAGATGGAAGGTGGGAGTGAGGTGCAGGGGAGATGGAAGGTGGGAGTGAAGAAGAGGTGTGGGAGATGGAAGGTGGGAGTGAGGTACAGGTGTGATGTGAGAGACGGTAGGAGAGAGCGAGGTACATGGGTGATAGAGGGAGGGAGTGAGAGGTGCGAGGGGTGAGACTGAGAGATGGAATGAGGGACTGAAAAATACAGGGCTAAAGAGGAACAGGGGGCATGAGAGGTGCAAGGGGGTAAGTAAGGGAAGGAGGAAGTTCAGGCAGGGGTGACATATGAGACATTAAGGCGTTTGGCATCCTGGCGATCGAAAAGCTGACTCCAGCATCCAGAAACTGCTCGGAATGCTGATGCTGGCATCCCAACATAGATAGCGATGCAGAAAGCCAAAATCCGGATCGAGTTGGTGTCAAAGTCTCCACTGGCAAGCCATGTGGGATGGTTAGGGTTAGGCTGTGAGGGTGGGAGGGTTAGGGTTAGGCTGCAGGGAGGGAGATTAGGAAGGGTGGGTTAGGCTTAGGCACCACTGAAGAGGCTGGAAGGGGGGGGTGTTAGGGTCAGGCTGTCGGAAAGGTGGGTTAGGGGGGAGGGATGGTGTAACGTGAATACGAGACACTACTGTGCGGTGTAATGTGAATAAGTGACACTACTGTGTGGCATAATTTGAATTGGAAGTACTATTGTGTCCACACCCTTCTCCCACAAGACCATGCCCCATTTCCAATACTCGCACCTTATTTCAAATGTGTGTAGGGGGTGGGGGAGCCAGACCCTTACTTTGCCAGGGGCGCTCGGACCCCTAGATACACCCCTGCTGGTGGGTATAATTCCCGCAGTCTAGTATTTAGTGCATCTATTTTGGCCTTAGTTGGGTCGCTGTAATCATTTGCAGCAAGATCAATGCTTGCAGCAAGGGATTGTGCTAAGTCTTCTGGTAAACAAGTATACAATATCTGCTCTAGATCCCTGCAAGTAAACGTATGTACATAATACTCCTGCGAAAGGTACTTGCATACCACATATTGCTGTGCGTCTTCGCAAGCATAGAGACTCACAATGTGTGGAGTCTGTATGTTCTCTCTATGTAATATTTTTGACTTCGACAATACTGACAGAGGCTCTGACAGAGAGACCCTCCTGATGAAATTATAGGCCTCCCTGGTGGCTATGACAAAGACTTGTGTATCTTAGGTAATATGTATAACAGAGGGGTAACTGGATGGTCTTGCGTCAAGAATTTCGATGTTGCTTCATCAATCCATCCATTAACTAACCCAAAATTAATTACAGAGTCTATTTCTTTCTTAGACCCAAAGGTTGGATCACAACAGAGTTTTTTTTATAACAAGCAGAGTCGTTAAGATGTCTGTATACTTCTGAGATATAATCCTCTCTATTTAAGACCACCACCCCTCCTCCCATGTCCGCAGCGTGTATAATAATGGAGTTGTGGTTTCTTAAACTCAATATAGATTGTTGTTCAATTTTTGAAATATTACAGTAAGAACATTTTTGTTTTTTAATATACGGGATGGTGTCCTGTTTAACTAATCTCATAAATGTACTGATGGATGGATTAGTACATGGAGGATCAAAGGTACTTTTGGTGTGAAATGGAGAAATTTGAACATTGCTCTGATCTTGTTTGGCAAAAAAAATCTTTCGTTTCAATTGTCTGTGAAATTTATGTAACTCCACTTCACACTCAAAGGCCCTTTGTTTATAGGTTTGCACGAATGATAAACCTTTTGACAAAACATTTGATTCAGCCTCAGTAATTATATGATTGGACAAATTAAAGACTGTTATTTCATCTGATTTTTGCTTGTGGGTTCCCTGGCGGTTCCTATTTTTGTGCCCGCCCTTCCTGCAATGTTTTGATATTTTTTGTTTCTGGTTCTGGCCAGTGCGCCATCTCTTAAAAAAGGTTCACTATTAAAGGTGGACTGGTCAGAGTCAGATGTCTGTGATTCAATATCCATATAAGGTCTGTCCGGACGTCTCCTCCCATCGGGTCTAGACTTCAATTGGCGCGTGTTACCATGATGAAAGACCCAGGTGTATACGCGCAATTCTCTGTAATCTTCACTTACTTTTTTGTATTTATTTTTTTAAAGGTTAACAAGTCTGCTCTAAATGCTGAAATATTGGCCCTCATTCCGAGTTGTTCGCTCGGTATTTTTCATCGCATCGCAGTGAGAATTCTCTTAGTGCGCATGCGTAATGTTCGCACTGCGCATGCGCCAAGTAACTTTACTATGAAGAAAGTAATTTTACTCACGGCTTTTTCATCGCTCCGGCGATCGCATTGTGATTGACAGGAAATGGGTGTTACTGGGCGGATGTATGGCGTTTTATGGGCGTGTGGCTGAAAACGCTACCGTTTCCGGAAAAAACGCAGGCGTGTCTGGAGAAACGGTGGGAGTGCTTGGCCGAACGCTGGGTGTGTTTCTGACGTCAGCCGGGACCGAAAAGCACTGAACTGATCGCACAGGCAGAGTAAGTCTGGAGTTACTCAGAAACTGCTAACTCGTTTTTGATCGCAAAAATGCGCATACATCGGTCGCACATTTAAGAAGTTTAGATTCACTCCCAGTAGGCGGCGGCTTAGCGTGTGTAACTCTGCTGAAATCGCCTTGCGAGCGAACAACTCGGAATGAGGGCCATTGCTTTCTAATTTAGTGAGACAATCAAATGAAGTATCAGCCCTTAACACCTCCAAACCAACTGTTTCACAATTCAAAATCTCTTTTTCCAGGATCTGTATGTCAGTGTTAACTTGTTGTATTACAAGGACCATTAGGTCTAGACTGCACTGATTGAGGATATGACACCACTGCTTACAAAATTCTTAGTTGTTCCTCCCTATAGTCGGCTGATTTTTTTATCCTAAATCCAGGAAGAATGCACTTCTCTTTATGGTATTGTGACAAGGTGAGACCATGAAGGTCTAACTCAACTTGCCTCTTCTTCATTTTCAACAAGTCAGAATAGATTTCAGCAGGACTGTCTATATCAAAATTTAAGGAATCAGTGTTAGAGAACAAAATTTTAGAAATGTCCTTTTCTAAAACCCTTTTAGTGGCCGCCAGTTCACTGGCATCCAGATCCATCTTGTGTATGATATTTAAAAAAAAAAATGTTTTAAAATATGTCAATATTGCACAAATATTCCAAGGTAAGTATCTTCAACATGAATAATATGGTGCGGGTTTCACATAATATATTGCATAAAAGACAGACCAAAAACGGCATACATTTCCAAATGTATTCACTTCAGGTGCTGTAGTCCAATAATATATAGTCAGCATTTCAACAGCACATCAAACAGTAGCCATCAAAAATAGAGACCAGCACACCACTTATATATTTAAATGCTTTACTATTCAAAATGTGTTTCAAAGTATCCATAAAAAACAGCTTCATATAGAAAAATTTCCAAACAGGTAAAACTGTAGCCAAGCTTAAAACAAGTTACTTATCATGTCAGCTTCAGAAATGGCTTAGTAATTCCTCCAACCCGACAGCTGTTTCGGTGAATAACCACCTTCCTCAAAGGCTCAGCAACTAATATCCACAGAGCTGCCTTTTAAGTAGCTGGGCGCCTGTCATTATCAATATGATCACCCACACCTGTGTCCCCAAACTCACCTGATCCGTCACTCCAGATAGATCCTCATTCCCAACACACTGCTGTGAACCGCACGCCGGCCGCCGCTGGAACGCACTTCCGGTTCCGGTCTGTGCGGCGGCTCAGAGCGGACACAATGCGGAAGTCACTGCTGAAACGCATATCACTCGCCGCTGGAACAAACTGTCAGTTCCAGTCTCTGCGGTGGTTAAGTGATCACTGCGGACAGGATGTGAAATTCAGTGCTAGCACGCACTATGAATAATGGACCATAACGGGATTCATACCTGACGTCCTCTTAACGGCATAGTGTCAACCGTTAAATATAATGTCCTACTGTATGTTGACTCAGGACCAGCCTCACAACCAAATAATGTGTGGTGAACTATATCACTAATATATATAAGTGGTGTGCTGGTCTCTAGTTTTTTATGGCTACTGTTTGGTGTGCTGTTGAAATGCTGACTGTATATTATATTATGGGACTACAGCACCTGAAGTGAATACATTTGGAAATGGTTGAGGCTAGATCCAAGTGGCCTAAGGGACTTTTTCCGTCAGGGGAGGAGCCACGACACAAGGGGGTGGAGCTACGCCAGCGGTACAGTTGGTCTAGTATCCACACCACCAACTATTACCTTTAGTAATTAGGTGGCGAGCGAAGCGAGCCACCGTGCCCGAAGCGTGGCGAGCGAAGCGAGCCCGCGAGGGTACTTTTCGGGTACCTTGTTCGGCCGCAACTCCTCCCCCTGGTGACGGGTCTCCTCCCCTAGGTACGTCAGAAGGTCCCTTCTCCCACTCCAATATAGAACCAACCATTTGGAAATGTGTGCAGTTTTTCTTTGTCTTTTATGCAATATATTATGTGAAACCAGCACCATATGATTCGTGTTGAAGATACTTACCTTGGAATATTTGTGCAATATTGACGTTTTTTTTTTTATTGTTTAATATGTCATACACAAAATGGATCTGGATGCCAGTGATCTGGTGGGCACTAAAACGAGATTTATGGTAAGAACTTACCGTTGTCAAATCTCTTTCTGCGAGGTACACTGGGCTCCACAGGGAATGACATTGGGGTGTAGAGTAGGATCTTGATCTGAGGCACCAACAGGCTCAAAGCTTTGACATTCTTCCCAGAATGCCTAGCTCCACCTCCTCTATAACCCCGCCTCCGTGCACAGGAGCTCAGTTTTTGTTAACCAGTCCAATGCAGTAGTAGGCAAAAGAGACATAAACTGTTAGTAGCCACATACAACACATTCTCATGACAGGAGAAAGTGTCAGCGGCTAATGCCATACCAACCCATAGAAGCTAAGTGCGTCAGGATGAGCGCCCTGTGGAGCCCAGTGTACCTCGCAGAAAGAGATTTAACAATGGTAAGTTCGTACCATAAATCTTGTTTTCTGCTGCGGGGTACACTGGGCTCCACAGGGAATGACATTGGGGATGTCCTATAGCGGGCACAAGAACCCCGCATCCAAAGGAAGCATCCTTTGAGGCGTGTCACACGCCAGAGGCGGCGTTCACCACGCTTACCCCTGCGTGCCTGCTGGTCTGTGTTGCGGCCTCCGCCTTCGGTGGGCCACGGGCTCCGGCATCTGGCTGGCGCGGCTCCCGGCGGTTCTCCAGGGCAGGGGCGCCGCCATGACACCCGGCTTCACGTGGGCGGGGAGCAGGTGACGTCATCAGACTGCTCCGCCAATCCAGCGGTGGCGGGAGATTCAAAGTCAGACGCCGGACAGAGCCTCGGCGCCTGAGTATTGTCTTTTCCGAAGTGGATGCCAGCACTCTTGTTCCCGGCGAGAATCTCTGAAGTTGTACTCCAGTGTCTCCGGCACTTCCAGGTGCCAGTTCGCTGCACCGGTTCCAGCGTTCCCAGCAGCTGGTGTGTCTCTCTGCGGTCGAGTCACCAGTGCTCCTAGGAATCAGCGTGGGCTGCGGGCCCTAATCACCGCTCTCAAGTTCTGCGAATCATCAGCATCCTAAACCACTGCACTTAAGTTTTCAAATCATCAGCGTCTCAGTCACCGTTCACAAGTTCTACAAATCATCAGCGTCTCAGTCACCGTTCACAAGTTCTACAAATCATCAGTGTCTCAGTCACCGTTCACAAGTTCTACAAATCATCAGCGTCTCAGTCACCGTTCACAAGTTCTACAAATCATAAGCGTCTTAAACCACTGCACTTAAGCTCTTCAAATCATCAGCGTCACAGTCACCGTTCTCAAGTTCTTCAAATCATCAGCGTCACAGTCATGGTTCTCAAGTTCTACAAATCATCAGCGTCTCAAACCACTGCACTTAAGCTCTTCAAATCATCAGCGTCACAGTCACCGTTCTCAAGTTCTACAAATCATCAGCGTCCCAAACCACTGCACTTAGTTCTTCAAATCACCAGCGTCCTAATCTCCGTTCACAAGTTCTTCAAGTCATCTGTGTCTTTAACCATCGTTACAAGTTCTTCAAATCACCAGTATCTTTAACATTGCTCACAAACCCTTCAATGGGCCTGGACATTCCCTCATAAGTTCCCTTTATATTATATGACTTTAAGTTGTTCTTTCCCAGCAATAAAGCTCTTCAATATTTCACTAAACCTTACTGTCAGAGTCCTGTATGAGGAAATCCTATATCAGGTCACCCCTGTTCCGGCCCAGTTGTGGTTCCTCTTCCCAGCCATCGGAAGAATCCCCGAGTTCACAACACCCTCAATCTAGGCCAGTGACAGTATACTCAGGCCACATGGACCCGGGGAATCGGAACCCAGAGGCAAGCACCATGCAGTACTTGGTTTCCCGAGTACAGAGTCAGGAAGCAGCACAGAATCAGGTGGTGCATTACCTCCAGGAATTATCTGGCCGGCTGGATCAAATCCAGACTTCTCTGGCTTCAGTGGTTTCAGCTCCAGTTCCAGTCTCCGCTCCAGTGGTTGTCTCTAGCAATGTTCCGTCCATGTCCGGAACCAGGTCACGCCTTCAGCTTCCTGCTTCTCCTCGTTATAACGGGAATCCAAAGAATTGCCGTGGTTTCCTCAATCAGTGTGAGGTACATTTCGAACTCCTTTCACATAACTTTCCTACTGATCGGTCTAAAGTGGCATACATTATCTCTTTGCTTGAGGGTTCAGCGTTGGAGTGGGTGTCACCGTTATGGGAGCGATCAGATCTGTTGGTTTCTAGTTATACCAACTTCATCACGTCATTCCTAAGGATCTTCGATGAGCCCGGCAGGACGACCGCTGCCTCTGCTGACTTGCTCCGTGTTCGACAAGGCTCTCGTTCAGTGGGACAGTATGTGATTCATTTTCAAACCATAGGTTCAGAACTGTGCTGGAATAATGATGCCCTTCGGGTTGCTTTTTGGAATGGGCTCTCTGATCGTTTAAAGGACGAGTTGATCAGTAGAAAACTGCCAGATTCCTTGGAACAGTTGATCTCACTCTGTGTAAAGGTGGATCTTCACATGCAGGAACGAGGTGGTGGACTGTTTACTCTCCGTGTCTCTGTTTTCTGAGTCAGTAGTCAAAACCGTTAAGGCACTGTTGGACTCAGGGGCTGCGGGGAATTTTATTTCCCTTTCCTGTGCCCAGAATCTGGGCTTACAGTTACGGTCGGTCGAACGACCTATTACGATAACTGCTATTAATGGTACCCAAATTTCTAATGGTCTGATTTCAAGTTGTACAATGCCAATCAAGCTGCAAGTGGGAGCTTTGCACCAAGAACATCTGGAGTTCCTTGTGATTCGGGAGATGCCTCACGATCTCGTTCTTGGTCTTCCTTGGCTCAAGCTTCACAACCCTCACGTCGACTGGAGGTCGACACAGATAATTTCTTGGAGTCCATTTTGTCATTCAAATTGTCTCACTCCTGTCTACCCGCTCCGTGTATCTTCCAAGTCGTATGAAGGGCTTATTCCAGAGGCTTATCGGGAGTTTTCAGATGTGTTCTCGGAATAGGCGGCCGATCAGTTACCACCGCATAGACCCTGGGACTGTCCTATTGAGCTGATTCCGGGGGAAATGCCACCTCGGGGTCGCACTTATCCTTTATCAGTACCCGAGACTCAAGCTATTTCGGAAACATCAAGTCTAATCTGCAGAAGGGATTCATTCGCCCCTCTACTTCCCCGGCGGGAGCAGGTTTCTTTTTTGTGAAGAAAAAGGACGGAGGCCTGAGGCCATGTATCGACTATCGTGGTCTAAATGATGTCACAATTAAGAATAAGTATCCTTTGCCGCTCATCACGGAGCTTTTTGATAGAGTTCGCGTAGCCCGAGTCTTCACCAAGCTCGATTTAAGGGGAGTTTATAATTTGATACGTATCCGACAGGGGGACGAATGGAAGACGGCCTTCAATACTAGGGACGGCCATTATGAGTATATGGTAATGCCGTTCGGCCTCAGCAACGCCCCCGCCGTCTTCCAGGGATTCATTAATGAAATCTTTCGGGATATGTTATACCTAAATGTAGTGGTATATTTGGATGACATTCTGATATTTTCTAAGAATCTCACTGAGCACAGAGTACAGGTTAAAGAGGTACTTCTTCGATTGCGAGAGAACCATCTATACAGCAAGATTTCCAAGTGTACCTTTGAGGTCCCCTCTATTCCATTTCTGGGTTACATCATTTCAGGCACGGAGCTGCGTATGGATCCGGAGAAACTCTCTGCCATTCGGGACTGGACTCAGCCTCTTTCCTTGAAAGCGGTGCAACGATTTCTGGGGTTTGCAAATTACTACCGGAAATTCATAAGGGGTTTCCCTACCATTGTGGCGCCTATTACTGTCCTAACCAAGAAGGGGACTGACCCAAGCCGTTGGTCATCTGAAGCTGTAGCAGCGTTCGCTCAGTTGAAGGCAGCCTTTATGACCGCTCCGGTACTTCAGCAACCAGACTTTTTAAAACCATTCTTTTTGGAGGTTGATGCTTCTACGGTAGGCATTGGTGCCGTGCTTTCGCAGTACGCTCCAGATGGGAAGTTACATCCATGTGGTTTCCATTCTCACAAGTTCTCTCCTGCTGAACTAAATTACACCATTGGAGACAAAGAGCTTTTGGCAATAAAATCTGCCTTGGAAGAATGGAGATATCTTTTGGAAGGTGCTAAACACCTAATTACAATTTTCACTGATCACAAGAATTTGCTGTATCTCAAGACGGCCCAGTGCTTGAATCCCCGTCAAGCTAGATGGGCGCTCTTCTTTGCCCGATTTTCGTTTGTCATTAAGTACCGGGCTGGAACTTTAACACCAAGGCTCATGCCCTATCACGTTCCTTAGCGGCTTCGAATGAGGAGAATTCCGTTGAAAAGGCTTTGATTCTCAGTCCAGTTTCTATTTCAGCGGCTCCCACCGCGTTGGGTCCTCCTCCTGGAAGAATGTCTGTGCCAGCTAAATTTCGACCAAGATTTTTGCAGTGGGCTCACATTTCCAAGTTTTCCGGTCATCCTGGAGTTCAAAAGATGTGGGAATTTCTACGAAGATCTTACTGGTGGAACACTATGAAGAAGGATGTTCAAGATTATGTTAACTCGTGTCCTCAATGTGCTCTGCACAAAATTCCTTGTCTGCCTCCTGCGGGGTTGCTGCACCCATTGTCTATTCCTAAGAGGCCTTGGACCCATATCTCTATGGACTTTGTTACTGAACTGCCCCTTTCTAAGGGTCATAACACCATCTGGGTGATTATTGACCGTTTCTCTAAGATGGCACATGTTGTTCCGTTGACTGGGTTACCATCAGCTTCTAAGTTGGCTTTGGTATTTATCCGGGAGCACTTTCGCCTGCACGGGTTACCTCTGGAAATAGTCTCTGACCGGGGGATACAGTTTACAGCAAGATTCTGGAGAGCCCTCTATACGGCCTTACAAATAAAACTCAAGTTTTCATCCGCTTACCATCCACAAACCAATGGGCAAACTGAACGCATCAATCAAGATTTAGAGACTTTTCTCCGTGTCTATCTCTCCCCCTCGCAAGATAATTGGGTGGAGCTGTTGCCTTGGGCCGAGTTTGCCCATAATCATCTATACCACTCTTCAACTGGTGAGTCTCCATTTTTTATTAATTATGGATTTCATTCCCAAGTTCCAGAATTACCCATTTGTCCTCTGGAAGAAGTTCCTGCTGCAGCCTCTACTCTCCGGCACTTCAGTCAAATCTGGAGTCGAGTCCATGCTAACCTCAAGAGAGTCTCCGGCCGCTATAAGTTCTTTGCAGATAGGAAGCGACGGGCAGCTCCTCAATACAAGGTTGGTGACAGGGTATGGCTCTCTGCCCGCAATCTCCGTTTAAAGGTGCCCACTATGAAATTCGCTCCGAGGTTCATTGGTCCTTACCCCGTGTTACAAGTCCTGAATCCGGTTGTTTGCAAATTGGGATTGCCTTCCCATCTCCGGATACCAAATTCCTTTCATGTTTCTCTTCTGCGACCTCTTGTTTTGAACCGGTTTCATTCCAAGTCCCCAAGGCCAACCTCTGCAGAGGCTAAAGATGGTACAGACTTTGAAACCAAAGCTATTCTTGACTCTCGCTATCTTCACAATAATCTACAGTATTTGGTGGAGTGGAAAGGTTTTGGCCCCGAGGAAAGGAGCTGGGTCAAGGCTACTGAAGTTACGGCTCCCCGACTGGTGCGGATCTTCCATTCCAGACATCCAACAAAACTTGGTAAGTGTCCAGGGGCCACTCCTGGAGGAGGGGGTACTGTCACACGCCAGAGGCGGCGTTCGCCGCGCTTACCCCTGCGTGCCTGCTGGTCTGTGCTGCGGCCTCCGCCTTCGGTGGGCCACGGGCTCCGGCGTCTGGCTGGCGCGGTTCCCGGCGGTTCTCCAGGGCAGGGGTGCCGCCATGACACCCGGCATCACATTCGCGGGGAGCAGGTGAAGTCATCAGACTGCTCCGCCAATCCAGCGGTGGCGGGAGATTCAAAGTCAGACGCCGGACAGAGCCTCGGCGCGTGAGTATCGTCTTTTCCGAAGTGGATGCCAGCGCTCTTATTCCCGGCGAGAATCTCTGAAGTTGTACTCCAGTGTCTCCGACACTTCCAGGTGCCAGTTCGCTGCACTGGTTCCAGCGTTCCCAGCGGCTGGTGTATCTCTCTGCGGTCGAGTCACCAGTGCTCCTAGGAATCAGTGTGGGCTGTGGGCCCTAATCACCGCTCTCAAGTTCTGCGAATCATCAGCGTCCTAAACCACTGCACTTAAGTTTTCAAATCATCAGCGTCTCAGTCACCGTTTACAAGTTCTACAAATCATCAGTGTCTCAGTCACCGTTCACAAGTTCTACAAATCATCAGCGTCTCAGTCACCGTTCACAAGTTCTACAAATCATCAGCGTCTTAAACCACTGCACTTAAGCTCTTCAAATCATCAGCGTCACAGTCACCGTTCTCAAGTTCTTCAAATCATCAGCGTCACAGTCACCGTTCTCAAGTTCTACAAATCATCAGCGTCTCAAACCACTGCTCTTAAGCTCTTCAAATCATCAGCGTCACAGTCACCGTTCTCAAGTTCTACAAATCATCAGCGTCCCAAACCACTGCACTTAGTTCTTCAAATCACCAGCGTCCTAATCTCCGTTCACAAGTTCTTCAAGTCATCTGTGTCTTTAACAACCGTTACAAGTTCTTCAAATCACCAGTATCTTTAACATTGCTCACAAACCCTTCAGTGGGCCTGGACATTCCCTCATAAGTTCCCTTTATGTTATATGACTTTGAGTTGTTCTTTCCCAGCAATAAAGGTCTTCAATATTTCACCAAACCTTACTGTCAGAGTCCTGTATGAGGAAATCCTATATCAGGTCACCCCTGTTCCGGCCCAGTTGTGGTTCCCCTTCCCAGCCATCGGGAGAATCCCCGAGTTCACAACACCCTCAATCTAGGCCAGTGACAAGGCGGATGTATCGAAGGCATAGATCCTTATGAGCGTGTTCACTAAGGACCACATAGCCACCTTGCACAATTGTTCAAGGGTCGCACCACTGCAGGCTGCCCAAGAAGGTCCAACAGACCGAGTAGAATGGGCCTTTATAGTAGCAGGAGCTGGACGACCAGCCTGTACATAAGCATGTGCAATCAACATTCTAATCCATCTGGCCAGTGTCTGCTTGTGAGCAGGCCAGCCACGTTTGTGAAAACCAAACAGCACAAAGAGAGAATCAGACTTCCTGACAGGAGCTGCCCTCTTCACGTAGATACGGAGAGCCCGTATCACATCCAAAGACAGCTCTTTGGAAGACAGTTCAGGAGAAGCAAAGGCCGGAACCTCAATCTCCTGATTAAAGTGGAAGCAGACACCACCTTAGGTAACTATCCCGGGACGTGTTCTAAGAACCGCCCGGTCACGGTGAAAAATCAGATAAGGTGACCTACAGGACAAGGCACCCAAATCCGACACTCGTCTAGCAGAGGCAATAGCAAGCAGAAACAACACCTTAAGAGAAAGCCACTTAAGGTTTGCTGATTCAAGGGGTTCAAAGGGAGACCTTTGCAGCGCCTCCAGAACCACCGACAAGTCCCAAGGAGCCACAGGTGGGACATAGGGAAGTTGAATACGCAACACACCCTGAGTGAACGTATGAACATCAGGTAAAGTCGTAATTTTTCTCTGGAACCAAACCGACAAGGCAGAAATATGAACCTTGACAGAGGCCAGACGAAGGCCCAAGTCCAGGCCTTGTTGTAAAAAGGTCAAAAGTTTGGCCGTACTAAACTTGGAAAAGTCATAATTGTTAGAGGCGCACCAAGCAAAGTAAGAATTCCAGACCCTATGATAAATCCAAGCAGAAGCCGGTTTTCAGGCCTTCAACATGGTTTGAATAACCGCCTCAGAAAATCCTTTGGCCCTTAAGACGGAAGCTTCAAGAGCCACGCCGTCAAAGCCAGCCAGGCTAAATCCTGATATACACAGGGGCCCTGAATGAGGAGATCTGGGTGTTGCGGAAGTAGAAGGGGACGCTCTATCGAGAGACCCTGAAGGTCTGAGAACCAATGCCAACTGGGCCACGCGGGAGTGATCAGAAGTAGGATTTCTCCTTCTTGCTTGAACTTCCTTATCACTCTGGGCAGGAGTGACACCAGAGGGAACACGTATGGCAGCCGAAAGTTCCATGGAATTGCCAGCACGTCCACGAATGCTGCTTGAGGATCCCTTGTCCTTGCTCCGAAGATCGGAACCTAGTGATTGTGTCGAGATGCCATCAGGTCCACATCTGGAAGGCCCCACTTGTCCACGAGGAGTTGAAACACTTCTGGATGGAGGCTCCACTCTCCGGCATGTACGTCCTGACGACTGAGAAAGTCCGCTTCCCAGTTTTCGGAATGAACATTGCCGATATGGCTGGCAGATGGCGCTCTGCCCACTGATGCCCACTGAAGAATTCTTGATACTTCCCTCATTGCCATGCGGCTTCGAGTGCCGTCTTGATTATTTATGTACGCCACTGTGGTTGCGTTGTCCGACTGTACTTGAATGGGTCTGTTCTGTATTAAATGCTGGGCCAGGTTCAGAGCATTGAACACCGCCCGCAGTTCCAGAATGTTTATCGGGAGGAGAGATTCCATTCCTGGTCCACCAACCCTGAAGGGAGTGTTGCTCCAACACCGCGCCCCAACCTCTCAGACTGGCATCTGTCATCAGAAGTCCCAGTTGGAGATCCGGAAAGGACGACCCCTGCTCAATCGTTGGTCCTGAAGCCACCAGCTCAGTGACAGAGACAAGGAGATCATTTGAGACCTGATCCGGTGTGGCAGTCCATCCCATTTGGCAAGAATCAGCTTCTGCAGAGAGCGGGAATGGAATTGAGCATACTCCACCATGTCGAAAGCTGACACCATTAGACCTAGCACTTGCATCGCCGAGTGTATCGACACTAGCGGACGAGATAGGAAATATTGAATCCTGTCCTGCAGTTTCAGAACCTTCTCCTGAGACAAGAACAACCGCTGGTTGTGAGTGTCCAACAATGCCCCCAGGTGCACCATGCTCTTAGCAGGGACCAGGGAAGACTTTTTTCAGTTGATGAGCCGCCCGTGGGTTTGCAGAAACTGGGTAATCAGATCCAGATGGCGTAGGAGAATTTCTGGGGAATTCGCCAGGTTCAATAAGTCGTCCAGATACGGTAGGATCCTGATCCCTCGACGGCGGAGTATAGCAGTCAGTAACGCCATGACCTTGGTAAAGACTCGCGGAGCCTTGGTCAAACCAAACGGTAACGCCCAAAATTGGTAATGGAGGTTGCCAACCGCAAACCTCAGGTACTGCTGATATGGCATTGCAATAGGTATGTGCAGGTAAACATCCTGTATGTCCAGGGAGACCATATAGTCCCCAGGTTCCTAGGCCAGAACAATAGAGCGAAGAGTTTCCATAAGAAACTTGGAGACCCTCACAAATTTGTTCAAGGACTTGAGATTGAGAATGTGTCAGGAAGACACATTCGGTTTCGGGACTAGGAACAGCGGTGAACAGTACCCCTTGCCTCTCTGAGCCAGAGACACCTGTACTACCACTCCTGTGTCTAGGAGGGACTGTACCACCGAATAAAGAGTTTCTGCCTTCACCTGATCCGAAGGGACATCTGTCAGCCAAAATCGATTAGGGGGACGATTTTTGAAGCATGTGGCGTAACCTTGAGTGACAACTTACCGTACCCAGACATCGGAAGTTGTCTTCAACCATTCCTGGGTATACCCTAGAAGTCGGCCTCCCACCCTGGGATCCCCCAGAAGGAGGCCCACCCCATCATGCGGCAGGCTTGTCAGTTTTGGAAGCAGGCTGACGGGCAGCCCAGGCCCGTTTGGGTTTGGTCTTATTGGGCTTGGAAGTGCAAACCTGTTTCGGGTACGCCTGACCTTTTTGCTTTCCCTGAAGGACGAAAGGAGCGAAAGGAAGTACTCTTAGCCTTCGGCACCAAAGGAGCAGTATTAGGCAGACATGCTGTTTAAGCCAAAGCAAAGTCAGCCACTATCTTGTTGAGGTCTTCTCCAAAAAGAATGTCTCCCTTAAAAGGGAGTACCTCCAGGGTTTCTTAGAGTCCTGATCCACAGACCAGGACAGCATCCAGAGAATCCGGCGGGCCAATATGGAAGTAGTAGAAGCCTTGGCCGCCAGAATACAGGCATCAGAAGCCGCCTCCTTAATGTAATGAGAAGCTGTGACAATATAAGACAGACATTGTCTGGCATGATCAGAAGCGTTGGAAGGCAGCTCCGCTTCCAGCTCCTGAGCCCATGCTTCAACAGCCTCTGCAGCCCATGTCGCTGCAATGGTGGGTGGTGGGCCTATGCACAGCACCAGTTAGGATGTAAATCGCCTTTAAACAACCCTCCACGTGCTTATCCGTTGGTTTCTTCAGCGAGGTGACGGTAGTGACTGGCAGAGCTGAGGATACCACCAGCCGCGCCACTTGTGAATCCACTGGCCGGGGTGTCTCCCAATTTTTACTTATCTTCACTGCAAAGGGGTAGCAAGCCAGCAACTTCTTGCGTAAATTTCTTTCCTGTTTTTTCCCAGGATTCCTGACGTATGTCAACTAGATGGTCAGAATGAGGTAAAACCTGTTTAACCACTTTTTGACGTTTAACCTGTCCGGTTTCTTAGGGGCAACATCAGGCTCAGGTTCATCAGTAATTTGGAGAATTAGCCTAATAGCCTCCAGCAAGTCAGAAACATCCACCTGTGAGACAGACTCCCATCAGAAGCATCAGGGTCAGAATCTGTGGGGTCAGTATATACGTCATCCTCATCAGACGAGGTGTCTGGGACGTTGGTGGATTGTGAGGAAGTAATGGCCCGCTTAGAGGACCTCTTGGTCTTAGGCGGGCGAGGGTTAGACTTCTGTGTAGTCAGTGATTGGTTCAATTGCTGTAACTGAGTGGACAGCTAATCTGCCCATGGTGGGTTACCCGCAGGGACCATAAGCGGTTGTACCAGCACAGGAGGTCCCATAGGGGGGTGCAAGTATAGTTACTAGCATATTCAAAAGCATGGAGAAAGTTGCCCAAGGTGGGTCATTGTGAACCCCTGTTGCAACTGTCCCACTGGGTGGTAGGGAACCCCTGGAACCAGAACCCTCAAGTGCTATGTTTTCCTCAAATGTGTCTGCAGCGTCACCACCACGCAATGTGGGATCAGCACCAGCCCCGTCGCCCCTTGTAGCTGACATATCTGAAAGCTCAATACAAGGCGACCTAGTACAATATCAGCAGCACTGTACCTGACAAGCCCCCCCTGTGCAGTGTATTAGCACAAACAGGGAATTCAAGAGGTATATGTGACTGAAATTCACAGAGAAAAATACCCAAAAAGTATATCTTGTGAAACACCTATATCATAGAATAAACCTGATGCACTTAGCCCCCTCAGGTTATAGAATATAGGGATAGCAATCTGAGTGAGAGTCACAAAATGGAGGTCACACAGTAGCTATATGCACACACACTTAGTCACAGTTTACAATGCAGAAATTATGACATGCAATAAAACTGCACTGGACTAGCAATACAGAGTAATACTAAGTATAGCTATACAGTCAATAGATATAACAATGCACAGTAAAGACTGGATGTATATCACAGGGTATTTGTACTAAATAACCCTGACTAAATGCACTCTTTCTTAACTAACACTGTCAGTAGACATGTAGAATACTTATTGTCCTGTAAAATGCACAGCGCTAACATGCAGGTGGCGTTACAGAGGAGGATTTGCCCAAGCAGTCCTAGAATCAGCTCAGCTTGTCCTAATGGCACCCAAATGCTGACAGGGAGTGAGGAAGAGAGAGAGATGCAGCTCCAGGGTGTGAACATTTACTATAAATGGCGCCCTGGGGGAGGGGCTACAGGTCAAAGCCTTATCCCCTTGCTGGACTTCACCACCGGTTACTATGGGCTTAGAATAAACGGTTTTTAGGAGAAACTGATCTGTACCCTTGCCCTGGTGGACTAGTGGGGTCACTGTACTGCCACAGTGTCCATGCCAGCACGCGCAGCCCGCCTCCCACCGGCCGTGCGGGATCGTGATTTAAAGGACCCACTTACCTCCTCCCTGGAGTGCGGCCACGCAATCCAGGAGAACAGTGGCGGTGTGTGTGTGACTAACAGGAAGAAACCGGAGCCTCCGCTGTACCCGGCAACCAGGGCACGGGAGTATACAGCGCCACTGAAGGAGGTGATGGCGCTGCAGCAGGAGATGTCTGATGTCTGACTGACATCTAACACAGACAGTGCCTCTGCTGCAGCCATTGAAGTCTTCATTTTTCTTAAAAAGCTTCATCTCAGGGCTGCTGGAGCAGCCCCCTGTTGTATGCCTGCTTACTGCATGGCACCAACTACAAAACTGAGCTCCTGTGCACGAAGGTGGGGTTATAAAAGAGGCGGCGCTAAGCATTCTGGGAAGAAGGTCAAAGCTTTGAGCCTGTTGGTGCCTCGGATCAAGAGCCTACTGTACACCCCAATGTCATTCCCTGTGGAGCCCAGTGTACCGTGCAGCAGAAAAGGTTTTTTAGAAAAGGTCATTTCTCAAATTTTGTTCTCTAACACTGATTCCTTAAATTTTGATATAGACAGTCCTGCTGAAATCTATTCTGACTTGTTGAAAATGAAGAAGAGGCAAGTTGAGTTAGACCTTCATGGTCTCACCTTGTCACAATACCATAAAGAGAAGTGCATTCCTCGTAGATTTAGGATAAATAATCAGCTGACTATAGGGAGGAACAACAAAGAATTTTGTAAGCAGTGTTGTCATATCCTCAATCAGTGCAGTCTAGACCTAATGGTCCTTGTAATACAACAAGTTAACACTGACATACAGATCCTGGAAAAAGAGATTTTGAATTGTGAAACAGTTGGTTTGGAGGTGTTAAGGGCTGATACTTCATTTGGTTGTCTCACTAAATTAGAAAGCAATATTTCAGCATTTAGAGCAGACTTGTTAACCTTTAAATAATCCATCCATCAGTACATTTATGAGATTAGTTAAACAGGACACCATCCCGTATATTAAAAAAACAAAAACGTTCTTACTGTAATATTTAAAAAATTGAACAATTTATATTGAGTTTAAGAAACCACAACTCCATTATTATCCATGCTGCGGAGAAGGGGGGAGGAGTGGTGGTCCTAAATAGAGAGGATTATATCTCAGAAGTATACAGACAACTTAGCGACTCTGCTTGTTATAAAAACTCTGTTATGATCCAACCTTTGGGTATAAGAAAGAAATAGAATTTGTCATTAATTTTGGGTTAGTTAACAAATGGATTGATGAAGCGACATCAAAATTCTTGACGCAAGACCATCCAGTTACCCCTCTGTTATACATATTACCTAAGATACACAAGTCTTTGTCATAGCCACCAGGGAGGCCTATAATTTCATCAGGAGGGTCTCTCTGTCAGAGCCTCTCTCAGTATGTTGACTTTTTTTGCAGGTTATTGTCTTAAACAATCCCACTGTTTTTAAAGACACTACTGGTTTTTTGATGAAATTGAGAAATTATGTTAATCCTCCTCCTGGATGCCTTTAGTGACGTGTGATATTACAAGCTTTTACACAAATATAGGACACGTTGAAGGTATTGAGGCAATTAAAAAATCCATTACTTCCAGTCCCTATTACATGGTTCCCACAGTTTAATTTTTTTTGTTATTGATTAATATCCTACATAAAAATTATTTTTTATTTGAGAATTATTTTTATTTGCAATTGCGTGGGAACACGATGGGGTTAAACATGTTCCCCGCATATGCAAATTTATTAATGTATGAGTACGAAATGATTAATTTTTTGAAGAATGCCAGATATTCATCCTATATAGCATTTTACTCCCGCTTTATTGATGATATTTTTAGGATTTGGACTGGAAGTGTAGAAAGCCTCAATGACTTATTAGAATCCTTAAATAGTCTTACAAGCACCATTAGACTAACTAGTGCAAATAGCCCCTCGAATATAGATTTTCTTGATGTTTCGATTTCAATTAACAAAGGCATTTTTGAGACATCCATCTTTAAATAATCTACTGATAAGAACACTGTTTTATTAGCTCCTAATTTTCATCCTAAACCATTGAAGCAGGGTTTACCCCTTTCCCAACTATTACGAGTAGTAAGAATTACTTCCAATGAGACTGACTTAAAGGAAGCCTTACATAACATGGGAAATAACTTTATTCAACAAGGCTACAACAAGAATGATATAGATGAGGTCAATTTCCCACTGTCTAACATTGGATCGAGAAACCTTATTGGTAGGTGATAAGAAAGACAAAGAACTGAACCGGTTAATTTTTCCAATTGCATTTTCTATCACCTCACATTACTTAAGAGACTCTGTCCTTAGACATTGGCATATTTTGGAAACAGAACCGGTCATGGGTGACTATTGCCAGAATAAACCTTTGTTTGCATACAATAGAAGTAGTCATTTGAAAGACCAACTAACTTTCTCTGGTATTAGTCCGACAGCTAATAAAAACAACTGGCTATCCCTCAAAAATGGCTCATATCATTGCAATGGATGTGTTAATTGTCAGCATTTGATGATTGGTGAAGTCTTCAGGCATCTGGGGACAGGAGTGAGACATATACTAAATCAACACATGACATGTGATAGTAAATACGTTATCTATCTCATAATTGTCCTTGTCAACTGGTATATATCGGGAAGACTATACAGATGCTTAAGGAAAGGATCGGAATGCACCGGTCTTCGATCAAAAAAGCCATGTTGAAAATTGATTACAGCACACCACCAGTAGCCAAACATTTTAATGAAGCCGGACATACTATCAAAGACTTTAAATACATGCCCTTGGACCAGACTAAACCCCTTAAAATTGGTAGAGACCGCCACAAGATATTATTACAGCAGGAATGTGAACTGATATACAAATTTAATTCAGTTTATCCAGGTGGCTTAAATGAGGAATTGAAATTGTATGTCTTTTTATAAGTTGTATCTATGAGGAGGCTGCTTGTGCAAGGTTGAATAATAGATAGATGAGCAGATGAATGAACTTCCTCTGGGTTTATCCATGCGTCAATTATCTTGTTTCAGGAAATATGATATATGAATTATTAAGTTGTATATACAGGTTGAGTATCCCATATCCAAATATTCCAAAATACGGAATATTCCGAAATACAGACTTTTTTGAGTGAGAGTGAGATAGTGAAACCTTTGTTTTTTGATGGCTCAATGTACACAAACTTTGTTTAATACACAAAGTTATTAAAAATATTGTATTAAATGACCTTCAGGCTGTGTGTATAAGGTGTATATGAAACATAAATGAATTGTGTGAATGTACACACACTTTGTTTAATGTACAAAGTTATAAAAAATATTGGCTAAAATGACCTTCTGGCTGTGTGTATAAGGTGTATATGAAACATAAATGCATTCTGTGCTTAGATTTAGGTCCCATCACCATGATATCTCATTGTGTTATGCATTTATTCCAAAATACGGAAAAATCCGATATCCAAAATACCTCTGGTCCCAAGCATTTTAGATAAGGGATACTCAACCTGTAATTAAATATGTTTGTGATATTAATTATAGTTATATGTATTGTCAATTTTGGTATTTTTCTCTTTTTTTACTTTGGGTTTTGTAATATGATATAATAGTAGTTTTGAGGCGCCTGTCAGACTCGAGTGATGCTCTCACTTAGTGTTCCCCATTTCACTTGTAACTGTCCAGTAAGCTAGTATATTTACAGTCACTATTTGTGAGTGCTAATATGGGATCTGGCCAGTATTATGATGTAATATTTAATATTTAATTAGTGATATACAGTAGTTCATCACACATTATTTGGTTGTGAGGCCAGTCCAGAGCCAACATAGGACATTATATGTAACGGGTGACACTACTGTAAGCCTTTAAGAGGATGTCAGGTTATGAATGCCATTATGGTCTATTATTCATAATGTATGCTAGCACTGAATTTCACATCCTGTCCGCAGTGATCACTTATCTGCCGCAGAGACTGGAACTGACAGTGCGTTCCAACGAGTGATATGCGGTACAGCAGTGACTTCCGCATTGTGTCCGCTCTGAGCCGCTGCACAGACCGGAACCGAAAGTGCGTTCCAGCAGCAGCCATCTTGCGGTTCACAGCAGTGTGTGGGGAATGAGGATCTATCTGGAGTGACGGGACAGGTGAGTTTGGGGACACACGTGTGGGTGATCATATTGATAATGACAGGCGCCCAGCTACTTAAAAGGCAGCTCTGTGGACATTAGTTGCTGAGTCCTTGAGGAAGTGATTATACACCAAAACAGCTGTCGGGTTGGAGGGATTACTAAGACATTTCTGAAGCTGACATGATAAGCAACTTGATTTAAGCTTGGCTACAGTTTTACCTGGATGGAAATTTTTCTATATGAAGCTGTTTTTTATGGATACTTTGAAACACATTTTGAATACTAAAGCATTTAAACATAGAAGTGGTGTGCTGATCTCTATTTTTGATGGCTACTGTTTGGTGTGCTGTTGAAATGCTGACTATATATTATTGGACTACAGCACCTGAAGTGAATACATCTGGAAATGTGTGCGTTTTTTCTACTGTCTTTTATATATCATGGCTCAAGGGCTCCGCCACATTGACCCCCTCGTGTTTGATGAAAATATCGCTGACAGATGGGTGCAATTCAGGAGAGAATGGGCTGTCTATCGCATTGTGGGACTGTCTGACAAAATTATATGAGTTGCAAGAGGCAGTTATTAAAGTGGACACATTTACATATGCAGAGGGGTAAAACAAGAAGGACCCATATGTATTGCTTGCAAAGTTTGAAGAGATTTGTATGCCTGTTAAAAATTTCAGAATGGACAGACACACATTCAATTCCATGAATCAGAAAACTATATAATATACAATCATATGTGTCCACTCTGAGACTGTTGGCAAAAAAATGCAGTTTTGGAGCCATTACCAACGAGCTGATCAGAGGAGTTGGGATTGATATGCTGGTGTTTGGGATGCCAGCAGTCAGAATACCGACAGCAGCATCCCGATGTTGAGAATCCGAGTAAGAATCCTCGGTAAGCATACGTACCTTCCCCCTATGGCCCACTGACCTTTACCGTCCCTTCTAGCAGCCTAAACCTCACCTCCCTCCCGCTACCTAGCCTTTATTCTCCCTGGTGGTAGCCTAAACCTAAACATCCCCCCCACCACAGCCTAGACCCTTCCCCCCCGCAGACTAACCTTAACCCTCACTGGGGGCGCCTAAACCTAACCCCCCCCCCCCCCGGCGGCTTACCTGTCAGTCAGTCTGGCACATCCTCATATGGGATCTCTGTGCTTGGGATTCTGGCACTGGGCTTGTGACTCTATTCGTGATGCTGGTGTCAACATTCCGAGTAGTGGCGGGATTCAGGTGTTATCATTTCAACTGCTGGGATTTCAATCACCGGGATCCTGGCCAAATCCTGTTCAGAGACCGCATTTCATGTGGCACCCGCAGTGACAAAGTATGTGTACACTTACTACAAGAAAAGATCTGATCTTAGGGCCTAATTCAGACCTGGTTGCACGCAGGCGGTGTTTTGCACTGCTGCGACCAGGTAATCGCTGCCTACAGGGGGAGGGGGTAATCGCTGTGCCGGGTTGCGATCAGCTGTGCAGCGAGCTGCACAAACAAAAGTTTATGCAGTTTATGCACAGCCCAGGACTTACTCAGACGCTGCGATGATCTGGGCCGGTGCTGACGTCAGGAATCCTCCTCCCGAACGGCTGGCCACACCTATGTTTTTCCAGACACTCCCTGGAAACGGTGAGTTGCCGCCCACGAACGACTTCTGCCTGTCAATCTTCTTGCGATTGCCTTTGCTATCACTTTCTTCGTTAGTTCTGTTGCTACCCGGCGATCCCTGTCGCCGGCGGCCGACACGCCTGCGCATTGCAGTTCATATACATGCGCTGTTCAGACCCGATCACACGGCTGCGAAAAAAGGCAGCGTGCGATCGGGTCCCTTAGACTCCACCATTCGCATCTGCATGCTGCACATACAACGATAACATGATGATGTCACTAAGGAGTTATGAAGGGAGGCTGAAATATGCAGTGTACAGTGCACACAAATGCAATAGAGGCCATGCTATAACTATGGGGGACACTATGAATTTGCACAGGAGACATGCCCTGCTTTTAACACTGAAACCACTGCAACAAGCGCAACCACTTTGCAATGTGTTGCACATCCAGGCTTACCCTGTCACACATTGAGCCACATGCAAGGCAGGAAGAAAGACAAATACATAAAGTCAATAACGCGGACAGGAATCTGAGAACATATATTGTGAAAGCATAGATATGATTGCAAAACAAGGAGAGATTTTCACTGACCTATGGGGGTAATTCTAAGTTGATCGCAGCAGGAAATTTTTTAGCAGTTGGGCAAAACCATGTGCACTGCAGGGGGGGCAGATATAACATTTGCAGAGAGAGATAGATTTGGGTGTGGTGAGTTCAATCTGCAATCTAAATTGCAGTGTAAAAATAAAGCAGCCAGTATTTACCCTGCACAGAAACAAAATAACCCACCCAAATCTTACTCTCTCTGCAAATGTTATATTTGCCCCCCTGCAGTACACATGGTTTTGCCCAACTGCTAAAAAATGTCCTGCTGCGATCAACTTGGAATTACCCCCCATGTGATAAAAGTAGTAGCAATACATTGAAGATTAAAATTGACACCTGTGCGAAATGCAATGTAATGTCCAGGACCCTGCTGCACCAAACCAGGCAATAATAGACCACACAGACACTGTAAACTTAGTGGTATATGGGGGTTAAATTATTAAGACAATAGGCACCGCCACCATTGAATACATATGTGCACCATTGCTTTTCCTCTCAGCAAATAGTGACCTTAGACCATTGCTGGGACTGCTTGACAGCGTGCGCCTTGGATTGATACATCTGGGGCCTGAAGTACACATCATACAGCAAGACACTCCAGAGTTCCGTGACATTAAGGATTTATTCACTTGTGGCACCATTGGCAAACTACCTGTCATCTACCATATGCACTTGGATGAATCAATTACCCCTACAGTCAGGGGCTGGCTGGCAACTGTCAGCCTGGGGGGCAGACTCAAGCAAGTGGCCCAGATTTTCACAGGGAATGCAATGCAAAAATGGCCCTGGAACACTTACATTGCACTGGCCCGGGGGGCAGATGGCACATGGGTCACCTCCTCTTGGACCAAGGTGTTAAACCCGATGCTGACAAAACAGTGGCCATCCAGCACATGCCCCTTCCAGTGGACAAAGTTAGTCTCCAATGCTTCTTAGGGATGATTAATTACCTGTCAAAATTAATCCCCAATTATAGTGAGATCACTGCACCCCAGCGACAACTTCTGCACCAAGACACAGAGTGGTGTTGGTTGGAACCACACCATGCCGCAGTGTCGAGTTTGAAATGCATGCTCACCAGCACTTCTGTACTGCAATACTTCAATGTACACTTACCAGTGGCGATCTCTGCTAATGCCTCACAGCATGGGCTGGGTGCAGTCTGCCTCCACATGAATAGACCAATTGCTTTTCATTCTAGGACACTGATGGAAACAGAATCCCATTATGTGTAGATCCAAAAAGAGCTGCTGGCATTGGTGTTTGCTTGCTAAGAATTCCATGATCTCACCTATGGATGGCCAGTCACCATCGAAACTGACCATCAACCAATTATCACCATCATGAGAAAGACCCTGCTCAATGCATCTGCCCATATTCAAAGGATGGTAAACAAATTACAGAGGTACCACCTAGACATCGTCTACAAATGTGCAAAGGAATGTTCATGGCGGATGCCCTCTCCAGAGCATTCCTCCCTCATTCTGCACCTCTATAGGTTGATGATAACTATGATGTGATGACAGTGCAAATCCTGTCCTCTGTCCGCATGGAGGAGCTGTGAAGAAAATCTCTTGCAGATGATTTGTGTCAACATCGATCTCAGGTTGTCCTGCAAGGATGGCCCCATTCCTCCAAAGAACTTCCCTAAGACTTACACCCATTATTTGTCATGCGAGATGAGTTATCTCTGTCGGACAGGATCATCTTGAGAGGTCAGAGATATGTTATACGCTACACCTTACAAAACTACTATACCAAGCAATTGCACCAAGGACCCCCTAGCCTTGAGGTCACAAAGTGCATGAGCCAGAGAACTGCTCTATTGGTCCACCATGGTTAATGACATTGAGAGGGAGGTCTCTATTTGTAGCCCATATGCAGCCCTTCATGTACACCAACCAAAAGAGCCTCTGCAGTCACATGACATCCAGGATCTTCCGTGGTCCATCACTGCTGCTGATGTTTTTTTATGGAGGGGTAAGGAGTTTTTGGTTCTCATAGCCTCTTAGGGTGGTTCAAGATCGCTCATTTACCCACCCTTACCAGCACCATTGTCATTACCAAGCTCAAAGCACACTTTGCTACACATGGAATACCTCAGAAACTTTTCACAGACAATGCCACACAGTTCACGAGCAGTAAGTTCAAGATGTTTGCTCGTATTTGGGATTTTACACACATCACCAGCAGTTCACTGTATCCAACATATACAATATACAATCAAAGAAAGTGCAGTTTGCTCAGCCAAGCATCTATTGGAGAAATGCACACAAGACGAGACTGACATTTTTTTTAGCACTCTTAAACCTATGCAACACACCACGGAATGGAATACCATTGCCTGCCCAGCGGTTATTATCACGTCGCAACTGAACCCAAATCCCAATTGCTAAACATCAATTACCACATTTATTACTGAAACAAGTGCAGATAGAACTTACCTCTAAGCGCATGTCTAATAAAAAGAATTATGACCATACAGCCCACGCTGTCCCTCAGTTGGTTCCAGGACAAGCTGTTCGAATACAGACCACTCGAGGATATGACAAGCCTGCCATCATTTTAAAGGAAGCCAGTTGGCTATGTTGTTCAGGCAGATGGAACTGTGTATGAGCATAATCATCGCCACCTGTTGAGTCTACCTGAGGAGACTTTTACTGTGCCCAGTGTAACAGTGGACGATGCAGACCCGCCTTGCGTCACACCACACTCTAGGTTGTCAAAACGGGATACAGTTATGATCCCGGTGGACAGGATCCTGGTGGTCAGCAAACCGACACTGGGATCCCGGTTGCCAGAATGTCGGTACTGGGCCCAGGACTATTCCCCCTCATGGCGAGTGTAGTGAGCCACCTAGCCTGCAGCATGACAAGTGCAGTGAGCCTGCAAGGGGCTTCCTTGTTCTTGCCCCCCTGCCAGCATTCTGGCAGCCAGGATCACAGCATCGGTATGCTGACTGTCAGGATCCAATCCCAACCCGTCAGAACCTACGTCTTCCTCAGTCGATAGTGAATAACCATCTGACTCAATGGCTCCTTCAGCTATTACTCTCATTGACCAGCCACCCATGATGCACCTGTATACTACCAAGTCAAGACATTTATGCAAGCCTAATACCTGATTTCATAACTGTGTTACATAAATCCCCCCCCATCCATTCTCTCCCTCTTCGTTCTTCACCTTACACTCTGTTACCCCTATTACTATGTTCTTGAAGAGAAGGATGTAGATTTGTATCCTGCTAGGACCCTGCAGGATAGGACTGTCTCTGGGGCTTTGTATGCTGAAAGGGAGCTTCCTGTTTGATAGTTAATTCAGGTCCTCAAGTGAAACAAAGTAAAGTTGTTCTTCAGCACTCCAGAGTCATTGGGGGAAATTCTATGGTAGGTGAATCCCTTTACCCAGCCAAATCTGCTTTGTTGCCGCAGCAGTCTATGGAGGTGGGATCTTGTACAAAAGTGTTCGCTGCCCGAAAGGGTAACATGCACTTTTGTGTGAATAAGGCATTCAGCCGGCCATGCAAAGGAAGAGGTGCCATTTACAGCGATTAAATTTGCACCCTTTCGCCCAGAATTGAATTCCCCCCATTGAGTCTTACCTGATTCACTGAACATCTACAGAATAGGTGCACATTCATCTCCTGTGATCTGTGATCAGTGAAATGATGGGTGAATTTCCTCTATAGCTTTTCCTTGCCCTTAAAAAGTTCTGCCATGAATCCTGTATCCATAGTGCCTCTTCCTATACAAAGATGGAGCAGCTCAGCACCCATTTCCTAATACACTACTGCTGCAATACACAATGGCCCTCATTCCGAGTTGTTCGCTCGCAAGCTGCTTTTAGCAGCATTGCACACGCTAAGCCGCCGCCTACTGGGAGTGAATCTTAGCTTAGCAGAATTGCGAACGAAAGATTCTCAAAATTGCGAATAAAATTTTTTTAGCAGTTTTTGAGTAGCTCGACACTTACTCTGCCACTGCGATCAGTTCAGTCAGTTTCGTTCCTGGTTTGACGTCACAAACACACCCAGCGTTCGCCCAGACACTCCCCCGTTTCTCCAGCCACTCCCGCGTTTTTCCCAGAAACGGCAGCGTTTTTTCACACACACCCATAAAACGGCCAGTTTCCGCCCAGAAACACCCACTTCCTGTCAATCACACTCCGATCACCAGAACGAAGAAAAATCCTCGTAATGCCGTGAGTAAAATACCTAACTGTTGAGTAAAATAACTAAGCGCATGCGCTCTGCGAACATTGCGCATGCGCAGTAAGCGGCAAATCACAAAATAGAGAAAATCGGCAACGAGCCAACAACTCGGAATGAGGGCCAATATGCATTAATAGACTGATCATTGGTTTCCCCAACATTACAGAGATGTAAACTTTGTGGTCTGCACCTGCCATGTTACATTGGGCTTATCTGATATATCAGCAACATGTAGTGCTAATAATATATGTAGCCCTCTGTATAAATATATGGATTGAGAAAAATGGCCTTTCACACTGGAAAAAGGGAGGTCTTAGAGTATTAATAGTTATAATGTATTAGTATTTATTCTGATAATCGTTCATGGTTATATACTATTGTAATATCTATAGCCTATTATAGTCATATTAAAGGTATTAGAGTGGTGCGCGGTATTCTCATGAAGTGGTGAGGGAGAGCGTGAACCCGATAGAAGCTTTGAGGGGGAGCACGAGGGAGACTGGAAAAGAACGGTTGGTGAGCTCGTGAGGAGAGGGGAGGAAGAACTACGCCACGGAGAGAGAGAGGAGAGATACTCCGGGTTCCGGAGCGGCAGCTACACTAGACCCCACCGCCGGTAATGTGCTGGATCCCCCGGAGGACAGATCTGAACTGAGGACAGGACTTGCGGGAGAGGAGGCGGTATCACTGAAAGGGAAAAGCCTGGCCAAGGGTAGAGATCGTACCTGAACTGGAGTAGCTGCGGTGAGAGCCAAAGCGGTGAGTGACGGCAGGCTTTTCTTCATCACTCCCCAAAGCCTCTAACCCTCCCACCAGTGACACACACTAATCCACCGCAACACACAACGCTGACTCCGGAGGAGTGGGGTGGTACAAACAGCTGCCGGGACGGGTCCCTCTACTGCTTAGGGGCCGGCAAGGACTCCAGGTCATCTTAGTGACAGCAGTAGAAAGGTGAAACGGGGAGCAGTGACGCACTTCAGGACCTCGACGCACTTCAGGACCTCCCTCATGGAAATCCCTCTCTTATGGTAATTCAGCCGGGTACTGAAGGGTGGGAGCAATGACGCACTTCAGTACCACCCTCATGGAGATCCCTCCCTTATCGTAATTCAGTCAGGTACTGCAGGGTGGGATCACTAAGGACAGAGTAGTCAAATGTCCCTATACTCTATAGGGCCAATTGAGAATAATTATACTGTGGGATGAGACAAGCTTTTCGATTATTGAAAAGACAAAATACTGAACTATCCTATAGGGTAACCCATTTCTCGGATATATATATATATGCAGAGTATCACCCAGGAGGGAGATAAAGTGTACAAGGATTCCGCCTAGACACCTTATTGGAGTCAACCATCCTTTATATACTAACCTTAGAGTTGGGGGAGTTTTGCTGAAGCAAGATATATTGACATCCAGGAACTGAGGAATTATATATTTGACTACGAGTTCTTCAGAAAAGAAACACAGGATAACTAAGTTGTTGCATAGCACCCATCTTAATATAATCCATTTTCAGGATTATGCCGCTGTACTACATCCCCTAGCGGGTTATATAAATCTACCTCAAGGGCCCCAACAGTGCACCAACGACTAATTCATCATACTAATGGGAAACTCCACTATGAGATACCACTCAAAAAGATAGGGTCGGTACTTTAATTCGAACTTATGTAAATCGATTGGTTGGTATAGTGTATCAGTTAGAACCGGTTCTAAAATACATTCTTATAGGCCTGTAATTTATTGTGTAAGAACAAGAAGGTATTAATTGTATTAATTTATTTCTATGTCCTTAATTGTAACCTGTTATGTGATCTTATGAAATGTTCCAATGATCTAACGTTGATTCTATATATATGGCTATGGTATTGGAGCATTAATAAAATATCTAATTATTTACTTACCTGTATATGGAAGTCCAGAGGAGAAGTCTTTGATATATCTGAAATACAAAAGGTTGGTAAAACTTTTATTAATTGTTTAAGGGTAATTACTATTGCCTGAAGGGCTTTCCCAAGCAAGCCCTGGAATCTTACTGCTTGGGAGGCACTCCTATTTAATAATACAGTAATCTAAACCCTTTCCGAAGAATAGCGGAAGGGAGGGTTACAAGTGGAGGCACTGCTGAGATCCCTATACTACGGTTGTCTCCTATTTACCAAAATTAGTGTCAGTATGGAAGTTATTACAGAAGTTGACATGGGGCGATGGTGCCAAGAGAAAGGGGTGGATCCTATATACTGTTTTGGGTTACGAGGAAACCTGGTCACTGTAACTGATGACGGTATGTTAAAGACCGTGGGGAATTTATGTGGTGTAATGCAACCCTGTATAGTTGATAAATGGACAGGCCCATATGGAAATGTTTGTGCTGTTCTCCTTAAGAATGGACAACCATTGGACAGAACACTGATTCCAAGTATGGTATTATTAGAAGGCACTATGGGAAGGAAAGTACATATAATGTGGCCTGACGAAAGGAGTGAAGAGGACGCAGCTGAAGTCGCTCAAGGAGAAGCCTTAGATGGTCCCGGAATGGGGGAACCAATGTCTGGGGGTTGTTTTCCGACTACGAGTAGAGGAGTGGATCCTTCTATCTCTAACCCGAAGGGTCCCTCTGACACTCCAGTAGATAATGTAGTGGATAAAGTGGTAAGCCACCTTGAAAGGTGGCATTATGAAGGAGGATACCGACGATTAAGAATCTTTTCCGGAATTATCCCTGTTCCAGCTGGAGAAGAAACTTATGAGATGTGGCGTGAAGCGGCAATTCAACATTCTGAGGAATGGCAATGTCCTGAACACATAAGGCGACAAAGGGTGGTTGAGAGTTTACGTGGACCTGCCATGGGAGTGATCGAGGTTACTCGCCGCAGTAACCCTACCGCCACCCTGAGGGATTATATTGAAGCATTGGATTTTTCTTTTGGGACATTGGAAGATGTGGGAGATCTGATGGCCCGATTGAACTGTACGTATCAAGACTATGGAGAGACCTTGACACATTATATATACCGGGTCGACCGATTAATATATAAGATCGTGGATAAAGGCGGACTTAGTCCCGAGATAGTTAATGAAAAAAGGTTAAAACAAGTATTAAAAGGGGCACTGACTAATAACCCGGTAGCTCAAAGGTTAAGATGCACCATGGCTAGTGCAACACCTCCTACTTTGACAGATTTAGTCAAGGAAGTAAAATTGGAAGAGGTCCAAATTGAAAACCGGGAAAAGTCTGTGAGAAAAGTTAAAGTGGTGTTACCATTGGCTGACACTACTCCTCCTACTATAGATGACCGACTGTTAAAATTAATGGAGGAGCAAAACAAGAAAATCGATCAACTGATTGCTTTACAGACTCAGCAACAACCCCTGGCAACTACTCGAACATCTGGATGGGGTCGAGGACTCAATCGAAGGGGAGGACCTCGAACAAATATAGAATGTTATAGCTGCGGACAGATCGGGCATCGGTCATTTGAATGCCCTCTAAATAGGTATGACACCCGAGGAAGCAACCCCAATCGGAGGAGGGAGGCTCTGGAGGAAAACGAGAACGGGAGCCCTGTGGACCCCTCACAGGCTCCCCGATCATAAAGGTTCAAGCCATGGGGAGTGCACAGTGGTCTCATAATCTTCCGGACAATTTATTGGGACATGCACCGTTAACTAGGGCTATTATTAATGGAAAAGACTGCACTATTCTAATGGATAGTGGGTCGCAAGTATCTATTGTCTTTGCGTCCTGGTATAATGATCATCTTTCAGATATCCCCATTCCCCATTCACCCTCTCAGTGGACTTACCATCTGGGGATTGAGTGAGCAGCGGTATCCCTATCTAGGGTATATTATCACACAAATTACGTTTGAACCAGGCTTGGGATCCCCCAATGAGACTGTTCCGTTGATAGCTCTAGTTTGTCCGGATTCTCCAGGAGACAATGGAAATTTACCCGTTATTGTGGGCACTAATACTATCATGTACAGGAATCTCATTAAGTGGTGTGAAAAACAAGAGATTGAACTCAGAGTCCATCGGGGAACGGAGGAGATGGAAGGAAAATGTATGTACCTAATAAGAGATAAATGTTTATCTGGGGGAACCAGTGCCACCGAACCCGGTGATAAGGGGCATGTTAACTCAAGACTTAAATTAGAATCTTGTTTCGAGGGGAGTGACATCCATGAGGACTGTAAACAACTCTTGATGGAACAATTATTACAGAGGGAGGCAGTTTTCTCCAAAGATGAATGGGATCTAGGGTCCGCGATGGGAGTGGAACACCATATTAAATTGACTGATGAAACGCCTTTCCGGGAAAGGTCAAGGAGGCTGGCGCCCACTGATTTTGAGGATGTACGGAATCACCTAAAGGGGCTACTGGAGAATCAAGTAATTGCGGATTCCGAAAGTCAATATGCCTCCCCTATAGTGGTGGCAAGAAAGAAAAATGGGGAGATTAGACTGTGCATAGACTACCGCACGTTGAACAGCCGAACTGTTCCTGACCAATACACAGTCCCTAAGGTCGATGAAGCACTAGATTGTCTGCAAGGCAGCCAGTGGTTTTCGGTGTTGGACCTCCGCTGTGGGTATTACCAGATTCCCATGAGTCCAACTGATAGATCCAAGACTGCATTCATATGTCCTATTGGTTTTTTCGAATTTCTGAAGATGCCTCAAGGTATAACCGGAGCTCCAGCCACCTTCCAGAGGACTATGGAAAGAACCGTGGGAGATATGTGTTATCGTGAAGTTTTGGTTTACTTGGATGACATCATTGTATTTGGTAAGACTCTTCAAGAACACAATGAGAGATTGATGAAAGTATTAGATCGTTTACAATCCCGAGGACTTAAACTGTCGATTGACAAGTGCAAATTCTGTCGTTCATCAGTCAAATATTTAGGGCATATCGTAAGTCGACAGGGGATAGCAACTGACCCTGATAAAGTAAACACCGTACAGAATTGGCCACGACCAGAAAATCTCAAGGATTTGCGATCATTTTTGTGTTTTTGCGGGTATTATCGCAAATTCGTCCCTCAATATTCTCAAATCGCCCGACCACTCACAGATCTTACTCGAGGATATCCGACAAGGAAGGGGGAGTACCACCACCCCAGGCAGAATAGAGATTATTTTAAACCTAAAGAACCTTTCGGAAGTCGATGGAATCCAGCATGTGAAGAAGCTTTTGAAAAATTAAAAGATCGATTAACGCACTCTACAGTATTAGCGTATGCAAACCCTGAGCTTCCTTATGAAGTCCACATAGATGCATCATTTGATGGTTTGGGAGGTGTGTTATATCAAAAGCAAGATCAGCAACTCAGACCAGTGGCGTATGTTAGTCGGGGACTATCTCAAAGTGAGAAGAAATATCCTGTGCATAAATTGGAGTTCCTCGCCCTTAAGTGGGCATTAACTGAGAAGTTTCATGACTATCTTTATGGCGCTAGGTTTGTAGTCCAAACCGATAACAACCCCTTAACATATATCCAGACCACCGCCAAACTTGATGCGACAGGACACCGATGGTTGGCCGCTTTGAGTAATTATAATTTCACCATAAAATACCGACCCGGGAACAGCAATCAGGATGCAGATGCTCTATCCAGAATGCCCCGTAGACAAGTTAATGCAGATCCCCAGGAATGGGTAGAAGTTCCTGCATCGGATGTAAAGGTGCTCTGTCATCAGATTAGTATTACCCGGACTGCAATGGTAGCGGCCATTACATTGATCGGAGCCTCTGAAAAAGCTATACCGTCTCATTATTGTAGGCTGAATCGAGCCGAAGTAGAGGGAATGGAAATAATCAGCTCGGCACAGATGGCAATGGAACAGAAAGCAGATGATGATATTTCCCCAATAGTTCGTATTTTAGAGGGGAGTACTGTACCTGTTCAAGAGGAGAATCTTACGGTGAAATCCCGAATGTTGATTCGTCAATTAAAGCGACTCATATTACAAGATGGACTAGTTTATTGGAGCAGCATACGGCCAGATGGCAGCAAAAGATTACAATTGGTATTACCTAGTAACTATACCCCATTGGTCCTATCCGAGTTGCATGATAGGCATGGCCATTTGGGATACGACAAAACTCAAGGGTTAATTGCTGACCACTTCTTCTGGCCTTTCATGAACAAAGACATTGACCATTACTGCAAGACCTGTGGGAACTGTATACTGAGGAAAACACTTCCAGCCAGAGCAGCTCCATTAGTCAACATTCAAAGCTCTGGGCCCATGGACTTGGTATGCATCGGCTTTTTAAGCTTGGAAGAGCCTGGAGGGAAGGATGGACACATCTTAGTGATTACAGACCATTTCACTAGGTATGCGCAGGCCTATGTGACCCCAAATCAGAAAGCCGTTACAGTGGCTAAAACCCTATGGGAAAAGTTTTTTCAGCATTACGGGTTACCTGCAAGAATACACTCAGATCAAGGATGAGACTTCGAAAGTCGACTAATTAGGGAACTCTGCCTATGTTGTGGAATAAGAAAGTCCCAGACGACTCCCTACCACCCACAAGGGGATCCTCAACCGGAAAGGTTCAATCGGACTTTGTTAAATATGCTAGGAACCTTGAGTCCAACCCAGAAATACAAGTGGAAGCAACATGTATCCTCTTTAGTGCATGCATATAACTGCACTAAGAATGGATCTACAGGATATACACCGTATTTCTTAATGTTTGGAAGAGAAGCTAGACTACCCATTGATGTTTGTTTGGGGACACCGTCACATACCAACGCTTCCTCCAATAATCAATATGTAAAACGCCTTCAGAATCAGCTAAAGAACGCCTATCAATTAGCTCAAGCAGCTTCAAAACGCTCAGGAGAAAAGAACAAGACTCAATATGATCGCCATGTAAGAGAACATCGGTTGCTTCCTGGAGATAGAGTTTTGCTGCGAATATTTGGGGTTCCAAGGAGTCGGAAGCTTACTAATAGGTGGCGACCCTATCCATATATTATCCTCAGACAACTTCCAGATCTTCCCGTCTATCAATTAGTACCTGAAGATGGAATAGGTCCTCAAGTAACTTATCACCGGCAGCATCTATTACCTATATCCCAAGATACCCGATGGAGAAGTAGTAATAGTGATACAGAAAAAGGCACTTCCCCCCCTGGAACGAGGTCTTTGGGTGCTGAACCCAAGAAACGAGACAAATCAGTAGAGGAAGCTGAAGAGGATGATGACTATTATAGTGGAAGGTACTATAAAGAGGAGGAGCCTTCGGAGCAGAGTGGAGGAACAGCAGAGGATACCACCCAGCGGAATATTTGGAATAATGTATCTACCATGTATGGTAATGATTGGGGCCTGGAATACAGCAGTAGGATTGATGAAGGAACTGACGAAAGATGTATCGATGTACCGGTCATTGATGAAGCTATGGGGGAGAACAGCCCTGAATCAGAAACGGGTTCTCTTCAATTACCTAGGCCTCAAAGAATGCGGAAGCCCCCTAGGGTACTCACCTATGACCAATTGGGGATTCCTACAGAAGTACCTTTGGTAGTACAATCCAAGCCCGTGTTACCCTGGCCCTATTTTGAACAAATAGACTATATGGGGTGGTGATTTCCTAATTCCCTTCATTCGAATCACCAGGGGGAGAATGTAGCCCTCTGTATAACTATATGGATTGAGAAAAATGGCCTTTCACACTGGAAAAAGGGAGGTCTTAGAGTATTAATAGTTATAATGTATTAGTATTTATTCTGATAATCGTTCATGGTTATATACTATTGTAATATCTATAGCCTATTATAGTCGTATTAAAGGTATTAGAGTGGTGCGTGGTATTCTCATGAAGTGGTGAGGGAGAGCGTGAACCCGATAGAAGCTCTGAGGGGGAGCACGAGGGAGACTGGAAAAGAACGGTTGGTGAGCTCGTGAGGAGAGGGGAGGAAGAACTACGCCACGGAGAGAGAGAGGAGAGATACTCCGGGTTCCGGAGCGGCAGCTACACTAGACCCCACCGCCGGTAATGCGCTGGATCCCCCGGAGGACAGATCTGAACTGAGGACAGGACTTGCGGGAGAGGAGGCGGTATCACTGAAAGGGAAAAACCCGGCCAAGGGTAGAGATCGTACCTGAACTGGAGTAGCTGCGGTGAGAGCCAAAGCGGTGAGTGACGGCAGGCTGTTCTTCATCACTCCCCAAAGCCTCTAACCCTCCCACCAGTGACACACACTAATCCACCGCAACACACAACGCTGACTCCGGAGGAGTGGGGTGGTACAAACAGCTGCCGGGACGGGTCCCTCTACTGCTTAGGGGCCGGCAAGGACTCCAGGTCATCTTAGTGACAGCAGTAGAAAGGTGAAACGGGGAGCAGTGACGCACTTCAGGACCTCGACGCACTTCAGGACCTCCCTCATGGAAATCCCTCTCTTATGGTAATTCAGCCGGGTACTGAAGGGTGGGAGCAATGACGCACTTCAGTACCACCCTCATGGAGATCCCTCCCTTATCGTAATTCAGTCAGGTACTGCAGGGTGGGATCACTAAGGACAGAGTAGTCAAATGTCCCTATACTCTATAGGGCCAATTGAGAATAATTATACTGTGGGATGAGACAAGCTTTTCGATTATTGAAAAGACAAAATACTGAACTATCCTATAGGGTAACCCATTTCTCGGATATATATATATATGCAGAGTATCACCCAGGAGGGAGATAAAGTGTACAAGGATTCCGCCTAGACACCTTATTGGAGTCAACCATCCTTTATATACTAACCTTAGAGTTGGGGGAGTTTTGCTGAAGCAAGATATATTGACATCCAGGAACTGAGGAATTATATATTTGACTACGAGTTCTTCAGAAAAGAAACACAGGATAACTAAGTTGTTGCATAGCACCCATCTTAATATAATCCATTTTCAGGATTATGCCGCTGTACTACATCCCCTAGCGGGTTATATAAATCTACCTCAAGGGCCCCAACAGTGCACCAACGACTAATTCATCATACTAATGGGAAACTCCACTATGAGATACCACTCAAAAAGATAGGGTCGGTACTTTAATTCGAACTTATGTAAATCGATTGGTTGGTATAGTGTATCAGTTAGAACCGGTTCTAAAATACATTCTTATAGGCCTGTAATTTATTGTGTAAGAACAAGAAGGTATTAATTGTATTAATTTATTTCTATGTCCTTAATTGTAACCTGTTATGTGATCTTATGAAATGTTCCAATGATCTAACGTTGATTCTATATATATGGCTATGGTATTGGAGCATTAATAAAATATCTAATTATTTACTTACCTGTATATGGAAGTCCAGAGGAGAAGTCTTTGATATATCTGAAATACAAAAGGTTGGTAAAACTTTTATTAATTGTTTAAGGGTAATTACTATTGCCTGAAGGGCTTTCCCAAGCAAGCCCTGGAATCTTACTGCTTGGGAGGCACTCCTATTTAATAATACAGTAATCTAAACCCTTTCCGAAGAATAGCGGAAGGGAGGGTTACAAGTGGAGGCACTGCTGAGATCCCTATACTACGGTTGTCTCCTATTTACCAAAATTAGTGTCAGTATGGAAGTTATTACAGAAGTTGACATGGGGCGATGGTGCCAAGAGAAAGGGGTGGATCCTATATACTGTTTTGGGTTACGAGGAAACCTGGTCACTGTAACTGATGACGGTATGTTAAAGACCGTGGGGAATTTATGTGGTGTAATGCAACCCTGTATAGTTGATAAATGGACAGGCCCATATGGAAATGTTTGTGCTGTTCTCCTTAAGAATGGACAACCATTGGACAGAACACTGATTCCAAGTATGGTATTATTAGAAGGCACTATGGGAAGGAAAGTACATATAATGTGGCCTGACGAAAGGAGTGAAGAGGACGCAGCTGAAGTCGCTCAAGGAGAAGCCTTAGATGGTCCCGGAATGGGGGAACCAATGTCTGGGGGTTGTTTTCCGACTACGAGTAGAGGAGTGGATCCTTCTATCTCTAACCCGAAGGGTCCCTCTGACACTCCAGTAGATAATGTAGTGGATAAAGTGGTAAGCCACCTTGAAAGGTGGCATTATGAAGGAGGATACCGACGATTAAGAATCTTTTCCGGAATTATCCCTGTTCCAGCTGGAGAAGAAACTTATGAGATGTGGCGTGAAGCGGCAATTCAACATTCTGAGGAATGGCAATGTCCTGAACACATAAGGCGACAAAGGGTGGTTGAGAGTTTACGTGGACCTGCCATGGGAGTGATCGAGGTTACTCGCCGCAGTAACCCTACCGCCACCCTGAGGGATTATATTGAAGCATTGGATTTTTCTTTTGGGACATTGGAAGATGTGGGAGATCTGATGGCCCGATTGAACTGTACGTATCAAGACTATGGAGAGACCTTGACACATTATATATACCGGGTCGACCGATTAATATATAAGATCGTGGATAAAGGCGGACTTAGTCCCGAGATAGTTAATGAAAAAAGGTTAAAACAAGTATTAAAAGGGGCACTGACTAATAACCCGGTAGCTCAAAGGTTAAGATGCACCATGGCTAGTGCAACACCTCCTACTTTGACAGATTTAGTCAAGGAAGTAAAATTGGAAGAGGTCCAAATTGAAAACCGGGAAAAGTCTGTGAGAAAAGTTAAAGTGGTGTTACCATTGGCTGACACTACTCCTCCTACTATAGATGACCGACTGTTAAAATTAATGGAGGAGCAAAACAAGAAAATCGATCAACTGATTGCTTTACAGACTCAGCAACAACCCCTGGCAACTACTCGAACATCTGGATGGGGTCGAGGACTCAATCGAAGGGGAGGACCTCGAACAAATATAGAATGTTATAGCTGCGGACAGATCGGGCATCGGTCATTTGAATGCCCTCTAAATAGGTATGACACCCGAGGAAGCAACCCCAATCGGAGGAGGGAGGCTCTGGAGGAAAACGAGAACGGGAGCCCTGTGGACCCCTCACAGGCTCCCCGATCATAAAGGTTCAAGCCATGGGGAGTGCACAGTGGTCTCATAATCTTCCGGACAATTTATTGGGACATGCACCGTTAACTAGGGCTATTATTAATGGAAAAGACTGCACTATTCTAATGGATAGTGGGTCGCAAGTATCTATTGTCTTTGCGTCCTGGTATAATGATCATCTTTCAGATATCCCCATTCCCCATTCACCCTCTCAGTGGACTTACCATCTGGGGATTGAGTGAGCAGCGGTATCCCTATCTAGGGTATATTATCACACAAATTACGTTTGAACCAGGCTTGGGATCCCCCAATGAGACTGTTCCGTTGATAGCTCTAGTTTGTCCGGATTCTCCAGGAGACAATGGAAATTTACCCGTTATTGTGGGCACTAATACTATCATGTACAGGAATCTCATTAAGTGGTGTGAAAAACAAGAGATTGAACTCAGAGTCCATCGGGGAACGGAGGAGATGGAAGGAAAATGTATGTACCTAATAAGAGATAAATGTTTATCTGGGGGAACCAGTGCCACCGAACCCGGTGATAAGGGGCATGTTAACTCAAGACTTAAATTAGAATCTTGTTTCGAGGGGAGTGACATCCATGAGGACTGTAAACAACTCTTGATGGAACAATTATTACAGAGGGAGGCAGTTTTCTCCAAAGATGAATGGGATCTAGGGTCCGCGATGGGAGTGGAACACCATATTAAATTGACTGATGAAACGCCTTTCCGGGAAAGGTCAAGGAGGCTGGCGCCCACTGATTTTGAGGATGTACGGAATCACCTAAAGGGGCTACTGGAGAATCAAGTAATTGCGGATTCCGAAAGTCAATATGCCTCCCCTATAGTGGTGGCAAGAAAGAAAAATGGGGAGATTAGACTGTGCATAGACTACCGCACGTTGAACAGCCGAACTGTTCCTGACCAATACACAGTCCCTAAGGTCGATGAAGCACTAGATTGTCTGCAAGGCAGCCAGTGGTTTTCGGTGTTGGACCTCCGCTGTGGGTATTACCAGATTCCCATGAGTCCAACTGATAGATCCAAGACTGCATTCATATGTCCTATTGGTTTTTTCGAATTTCTGAAGATGCCTCAAGGTATAACCGGAGCTCCAGCCACCTTCCAGAGGACTATGGAAAGAACCGTGGGAGATATGTGTTATCGTGAAGTTTTGGTTTACTTGGATGACATCATTGTATTTGGTAAGACTCTTCAAGAACACAATGAGAGATTGATGAAAGTATTAGATCGTTTACAATCCCGAGGACTTAAACTGTCGATTGACAAGTGCAAATTCTGTCGTTCATCAGTCAAATATTTAGGGCATATCGTAAGTCGACAGGGGATAGCAACTGACCCTGATAAAGTAAACACCGTACAGAATTGGCCACGACCAGAAAATCTCAAGGATTTGCGATCATTTTTGTGTTTTTGCGGGTATTATCGCAAATTCGTCCCTCAATATTCTCAAATCGCCCGACCACTCACAGATCTTACTCGAGGATATCCGACAAGGAAGGGGGAGTACCACCACCCCAGGCAGAATAGAGATTATTTTAAACCTAAAGAACCTTTCGGAAGTCGATGGAATCCAGCATGTGAAGAAGCTTTTGAAAAATTAAAAGATCGATTAACGCACTCTACAGTATTAGCGTATGCAAACCCTGAGCTTCCTTATGAAGTCCACATAGATGCATCATTTGATGGTTTGGGAGGTGTGTTATATCAAAAGCAAGATCAGCAACTCAGACCAGTGGCGTATGTTAGTCGGGGACTATCTCAAAGTGAGAAGAAATATCCTGTGCATAAATTGGAGTTCCTCGCCCTTAAGTGGGCATTAACTGAGAAGTTTCATGACTATCTTTATGGCGCTAGGTTTGTAGTCCAAACCGATAACAACCCCTTAACATATATCCAGACCACCGCCAAACTTGATGCGACAGGACACCGATGGTTGGCCGCTTTGAGTAATTATAATTTCACCATAAAATACCGACCCGGGAACAGCAATCAGGATGCAGATGCTCTATCCAGAATGCCCCGTAGACAAGTTAATGCAGATCCCCAGGAATGGGTAGAAGTTCCTGCATCGGATGTAAAGGTGCTCTGTCATCAGATTAGTATTACCCGGACTGCAATGGTAGCGGCCATTACATTGATCGGAGCCTCTGAAAAAGCTATACCGTCTCATTATTGTAGGCTGAATCGAGCCGAAGTAGAGGGAATGGAAATAATCAGCTCGGCACAGATGGCAATGGAACAGAAAGCAGATGATGATATTTCCCCAATAGTTCGTATTTTAGAGGGGAGTACTGTACCTGTTCAAGAGGAGAATCTTACGGTGAAATCCCGAATGTTGATTCGTCAATTAAAGCGACTCATATTACAAGATGGACTAGTTTATTGGAGCAGCATACGGCCAGATGGCAGCAAAAGATTACAATTGGTATTACCTAGTAACTATACCCCATTGGTCCTATCCGAGTTGCATGATAGGCATGGCCATTTGGGATACGACAAAACTCAAGGGTTAATTGCTGACCACTTCTTCTGGCCTTTCATGAACAAAGACATTGACCATTACTGCAAGACCTGTGGGAACTGTATACTGAGGAAAACACTTCCAGCCAGAGCAGCTCCATTAGTCAACATTCAAAGCTCTGGGCCCATGGACTTGGTATGCATCGGCTTTTTAAGCTTGGAAGAGCCTGGAGGGAAGGATGGACACATCTTAGTGATTACAGACCATTTCACTAGGTATGCGCAGGCCTATGTGACCCCAAATCAGAAAGCCGTTACAGTGGCTAAAACCCTATGGGAAAAGTTTTTTCAGCATTACGGGTTACCTGCAAGAATACACTCAGATCAAGGATGAGACTTCGAAAGTCGACTAATTAGGGAACTCTGCCTATGTTGTGGAATAAGAAAGTCCCAGACGACTCCCTACCACCCACAAGGGGATCCTCAACCGGAAAGGTTCAATCGGACTTTGTTAAATATGCTAGGAACCTTGAGTCCAACCCAGAAATACAAGTGGAAGCAACATGTATCCTCTTTAGTGCATGCATATAACTGCACTAAGAATGGATCTACAGGATATACACCGTATTTCTTAATGTTTGGAAGAGAAGCTAGACTACCCATTGATGTTTGTTTGGGGACACCGTCACATACCAACGCTTCCTCCAATAATCAATATGTAAAACGCCTTCAGAATCAGCTAAAGAACGCCTATCAATTAGCTCAAGCAGCTTCAAAACGCTCAGGAGAAAAGAACAAGACTCAATATGATCGCCATGTAAGAGAACATCGGTTGCTTCCTGGAGATAGAGTTTTGCTGCGAATATTTGGGGTTCCAAGGAGTCGGAAGCTTACTAATAGGTGGCGACCCTATCCATATATTATCCTCAGACAACTTCCAGATCTTCCCGTCTATCAATTAGTACCTGAAGATGGAATAGGTCCTCAAGTAACTTATCACCGGCAGCATCTATTACCTATATCCCAAGATACCCGATGGAGAAGTAGTAATAGTGATACAGAAAAAGGCACTTCCCCCCCTGGAACGAGGTCTTTGGGTGCTGAACCCAAGAAACGAGACAAATCAGTAGAGGAAGCTGAAGAGGATGATGACTATTATAGTGGAAGGTACTATAAAGAGGAGGAGCCTTCGGAGCAGAGTGGAGGAACAGCAGAGGATACCACCCAGCGGAATATTTGGAATAATGTATCTACCATGTATGGTAATGATTGGGGCCTGGAATACAGCAGTAGGATTGATGAAGGAACTGACGAAAGATGTATCGATGTACCGGTCATTGATGAAGCTATGGGGGAGAACAGCCCTGAATCAGAAACGGGTTCTCTTCAATTACCTAGGCCTCAAAGAATGCGGAAGCCCCCTAGGGTACTCACCTATGACCAATTGGGGATTCCTACAGAAGTACCTTTGGTAGTACAATCCAAGCCCGTGTTACCCTGGCCCTATTTTGAACAAATAGACTATATGGGGTGGTGATTTCCTAATTCCCTTCATTCGAATCACCAGGGGGAGAATGTAGCCCTCTGTATAACTATATGGATTGAGAAAAATGGCCTTTCACACTGGAAAAAGGGAGGTCTTAGAGTATTAATAGTTATAATGTATTAGTATTTATTCTGATAATCGTTCATGGTTATATACTATTGTAATATCTATAGCCTATTATAGTCGTATTAAAGGTATTAGAGTGGTGCGTGGTATTCTCATGAAGTGGTGAGGGAGAGCGTGAACCCGATAGAAGCTCTGAGGGGGAGCACGAGGGAGACTGGAAAAGAACGGTTGGTGAGCTCGTGAGGAGAGGGGAGGAAGAACTACGCCACGGAGAGAGAGAGGAGAGATACTCCGGGTTCCGGAGCGGCAGCTACACTAGACCCCACCGCCGGTAATGCGCTGGATCCCCCGGAGGACAGATCTGAACTGAGGACAGGACTTGCGGGAGAGGAGGCGGTATCACTGAAAGGGAAAAACCCGGCCAAGGGTAGAGATCGTACCTGAACTGGAGTAGCTGCGGTGAGAGCCAAAGCGGTGAGTGACGGCAGGCTGTTCTTCATCACTCCCCAAAGCCTCTAACCCTCCCACCAGTGACACACACTAATCCACCGCAACACACAACGCTGACTCCGGAGGAGTGGGGTGGTACAAACAGCTGCCGGGACGGGTCCCTCTACTGCTTAGGGGCCGGCAAGGACTCCAGGTCATCTTAGTGACAGCAGTAGAAAGGTGAAACGGGGAGCAGTGACGCACTTCAGGACCTCGACGCACTTCAGGACCTCCCTCATGGAAATCCCTCTCTTATGGTAATTCAGCCGGGTACTGAAGGGTGGGAGCAATGACGCACTTCAGTACCACCCTCATGGAGATCCCTCCCTTATCATAATTCAGTCAGGTACTGCAGGGTGGGATCACTAAGGACAGAGTAGTCAAATGTCCCTATACTCTATAGGGCCAATTGAGAATAATTATACTGTGGGATGAGACAAGCATTTCGATTATTGAAAAGACAAAATACTGAACTATCCTATAGGGTAACCCATTTCTCGGATATATATATATATATATATATATGCAGAGTATCACCCAGGAGGGAGATAAAGTGTACAAGGATTCCGCCTAGACACCTTATTGGAGTCAACCATCCTTTATATAATAACCTTAGAGTTGGGGGAGTTTTGCTGAAGCAAGATATATTGACATCCAGGAACTGAGGAATTATATATTTGACTACGAGTTCTTCAGAAAAGAAACACAGGATAGATAGATATATATATATATATATATATGCAGAGTATCACCCAGGAGGGAGATAAAGTGTACAAGGATTCCGCCTAGACACCTTATTGGAGTCAACCATCCTTTATATACTAACCTTAGAGTTGGGGGAGTTTTGCTGAAGCAAGATATATTGACATCCAGGAACTGAGGAATTATATATTTGACTACGAGTTCTTCAGAAAAGAAACACAGGATAACTAAGTTGTTGCATAGCACCCATCTTAATATAATCCATTTTCAGGATTATGCCGCTGTACTACATCCCCTAGCGGGTTATATAAATCTATCTCAAGGGCCCCAACAGTGCACCAACGACTAATTCATCATACTAATGGGAAACTCCACTATGAGATACCACTCAAAAAGATAGGGTCGGTACTTTAATTCGAACTTATGTAAATCGATTGGTTGGTATAGTGTATCAGTTAGAACCGGTTCTAAAATACATTCTTATAGGCCTGTAATTTATTGCGTAAGAACAAGAAGGTATTAATTGTATTAATTTATTTCTATGTCCTTAATTGTAACCTGTTATGTGATCTTATGAAATGTTCCAATGATCTAACATTGATTCTATATATATGGCTATGGTATTGGAGCATTAATAAAATATCTAATTATTTACTTACCTGTATATGGAAGTCCAGAGGAGAAGTCTTTGATATATCTGAAATACAAAAGGTTGGTAAAACTTTTATTAATTGTTTAAGGGTAATTACTATTGCCTGAAGGGCTTTCCCAAGCAAGCCCTGGAATCTTACTGCTTGGGTGGAGGCACTCCTATTTAATAATACAGTATCTAAACCCTTTCCGAAGAATAGCGGAAGGGAGGGTTACATATACTATACAGTACAAGAGAGTCAATAAGGGAAATTTACTAAGCTTCCAATTTGATTTGAGTTTGCATTTTCATACGAAAATGTAACTCGGTAATTTACTAAACAGCAATCACGGCAGAGTTCTTCCAATTTGTATTGAGATCACTGCCATCCACACAAATAGAAATTACTAGACCATCTGACAAACACGGTTGGATTTTCACATACAACTCATTCAACACGGGAATTTACTAAGAATTCATGTTCTCAATCACTGCCAACTATAGCCATACACTGCCGGAAATGGATGGAATTCGTACACAAATAGTACTTTCAACTAGACCTGCTTCTGGCTGGCGTGTTTGGAGAATCATGCATGGATCAGTGAGATCCATGCATGCATCTCTATTTAAAAGTATAGTAAAGAGTTAAACATAAAAAAAATGTGTGGGGTCCCCCCTCCTGAATATAACCAGCCCCGGGCTCTTGAGCTGGTCCTGTTTGTTAAAATACCAGGGAAAAATTGTGCAGGGGTTCCCGTATTTTAAAAACCAGCACCGGGCTCTTGGACCAATCCTGGTTCCAAAAATTACATGGGAAAAGGAGGTAGGGGTCCGCCATATTTTTTAAACCAGCACCAGGCTCCACTAGTCAAGGAGATAATGCCACATCCGGGGGACACTTTTATACTGGTCCTTGCAGCCGTGGCATTACCCCCCTAACTAGTCCCCCCTGGGCTGTGGGGGGAGGGGGGGGGGATGCCACGAGTGGGGACCTCCCCCAATAAAGAGTCCCCTCCTCCAGGCACCCAAGGGCCAGGGATGAAGCCCAGGGCTATGGGCGCCAACCCTGGGCTGTGGGTAGTGACTTCAGAGCTTTTGTGTAAAAAATAGAATAAAAAATTGTCTTTTGCTGTGGAACTACAATTCCCAGCAAGCCTCCCCCACAAGTACCAGCATGTGGGGCATCAAAGGGCCCACTAATACCTGTAGTTCCACAACAAAATAAATATTCCATTAAAGACATTACACACACACATCGTGACAGTACAACTTTATTAAAACATACTTGCACACTCACATACAAACACACACTTATACATACTTACCTACATCCCATGCCGCATTCACATCTGTGACAACCGGATATGATGACAGAGTATTTTTCTCTACAGCAGACTTGGGTAAGTTCTCTGCTACATCTCCAAGATGATTTTAGAAATGTGAATCAAATATTAATCTTCCAATAAGCAGCATAAATTGCAGATTTAAAAAAGTTTTTTATTTTTCTAATAAAATCACACATAAAAATTCATGATGTACATCATATATTACCTAAATCATTTCTCTATAGCCGATTCTTTGATTTCTAATAGGCCATTTAACTTAAATGATCTCTATAAAAGAATATTTCTCTTAAAATATGCAATGAAAAAGAAACAAATTATATGAAAAAGTCACAATAGTCTCTCAATGAGGTGCCGGCACCCTATGCGGTTTTCCAATCTGTTAGTTAATATCCCAGTAAGAGTTTTTTTAGCTGGTAAATAGCAGATTAATATTTGATTCACATTTCTAAAATTCCCAGCCGCGCCACCATTTGGTTGTTGTATTGTTTTTGTCTATTGGAGGAGGTTTGTGCAAATATCTCCTTTGGAGGCAGCGGCAGGGTATTTGGAATAGTGGATTTTTACTACATATGAAAGAAAAATAGGAAATTGTTAGTAACACCATCAGCAGGTCAGCGCAAAACCTTATATTTGGGTGTGTTTTGTAGAGATGAGCGCCTGAAATTTTTCGGGTTTTGTGTTTTGGTTTTGGGTTCGGTTCCGCGGCCGTGTTTTGGGTTCGAACACGTTTTGGCAAAACCTCACCGAATTTTTTTTGTCGGATTCGGGTGTGTTTTGGATTCGGGTGTTTTTTTCAAAAAACACTAAAAAACAGCTTAAATCATAGAATTTGGGGGTCATTTTGATCCCAAAGTATTATTAACCTCAAAAACCATAATTTACACTCATTTTCAGTCTATTCTGAATACCTCACACCTCACAATATTATTTTTAGTCCTAAAATTTGCACCGAGGTCGCTGTGTGAGTAAGATAAGCGACCCTAGTGGCCGACACAAACACCGGGCCCATCTAGGAGTGGCACTGCAGTGTCACTCAGGATGTCCCTTCCAAAAAACCCTCCCCAAACAGCACATGACGCAAAGAAAAAAAGAGGCGCAATGAGGTAGCTGTGTGAGTAAGATTAGCGACCCTAGTGGCCGACACAAACACCGGGCCCATCTAGGAGTGGCACTGCAGTGTCATGCAGGATGTCCCTTCCAAAAAACCCTCCCCAAACAGCACATGACGCAAAGAAAAAAAGAGGCGCAATGAGGTAGCTGACTGTGTGAGTAAGATTAGCGACCCTAGTGGCCGACACAAACACCGGGCCCATCTAGGAGTGGCACTGCAGTGTCACGCAGGATGTCCCTTCCAAAAAACCCTCCCCAATCAGCACATGATGCAAAGAAAAAGAAAAGAAAAAAGAGGTGCAAGATGGAATTGTCCTTGGGCCCTCCCACCCACCCTTATGTTGTATAAACAAAACAGGACATGCACACTTTAACCAACCCATCATTTCAGTGACAGGGTCTGCCACACGACTGTGACTGATATGACGGGTTGGTTTGGACCCCCCCCAAAAAAGAAGCAATTAATCTCTCCTTGCACAAACTGGCTCTACAGAGGCAAGATGTCCACCTCATCTTCACCCTCCGATATATCACCGTGTACATCCCCCTCCTCACAGATTATCAATTCGTCCCCACTGGAATCCACCATCTCAGCTCCCTGTGTACTTTGTGGAGGCAATTGCTGCTGGTCAATGTCTCCGCGGAGGAATTGATTATAATTCATTTTAATGAACATCATCTTCTCCACATTTTCTGGATGTAACCTCGTACGCCGATTGCTGACAAGGTGAGCGGCGGCACTAAACACTCTTTCGGAGTACACACTTGTGGGAGGGCAACTTAGGTAGAATAAAGCCAGTTTGTGCAAGGGCCTCCAAATTGCCTCTTTTTCCTGCCAGTATAAGTACGGACTGTGTGACGTGCCTACTTGGATGCGGTCACTCATATAATCCTCCACCATTCTATCAATGTTGAGAGAATCATATGCAGTGACAGTAGACGACATGTCCGTAATCGTTGTCAGGTCCTTCAGTCCGGACCAGATGTCAGCATCAGCAGTCGCTCAAGACTGCCCTGCATCACCGCCAGCGGGTGGGCTCGGAATTCTGAGCCTTTTCCTCGCACCCCCAGTTGCGGGAGAATGTGAAGGAGGAGATGTTGACAGGTCGCGTTCCGCTTGACTTGACAATTTTGTCACCAGCAGGTCTTTCAACCCCAGCAGACCTGTGTCTGCCGGAAAGAGAGATCCAAGGTAGGCTTTAAATCTAGGATCGAGCACGGTGGCCAAAATGTAGTGCTCTGATTTCAACAGATTGACCACCCGTGAATCCTTGTTAAGCGAATTAAGGGCTGCATCCACAAGTCCCACATGCCTAGCGGAATCGCTCCCTTTTAGCTCCTTCTTCAATGCCTCCAGCTTCTTCTGCAAAAGCCTGATGAGGGGAATGACCTGACTCAGGCTGGCAGTGTCTGAACTGACTTCACGTGTGGCAAGTTCAAAGGGCATCAGAACCTTGCACAACGTTGAAATCATTCTCCACTGCACTTGAGACAGGTGCATTCCACCTACTATATCGTGCTCAATTGTATAGGCTTGAATGGCCTTTTGCTGCTCCTCCAACCTCTGAAGCATATAGAGGGTTGAATTCCACCTCGTTACCACTTCTTGCTTCAGATGATGGCAGGGCAGGTTCAGTAGTTTTTGGTGGTGCTCCAGTCTTCTGTACGTGGTGCCTGTACGCCGAAAGTGTCCCGCAATTTTTCTGGCCACCGACAGCATCTCTTGCACGCCCCTGTCGTTTTTTAAAAAATTCTGCACCACCAAATTCAAGGTATGTGCAAAACATGGGACGTGCTGGAATTTGCCCATATTTAATGCACACACAATATTGCTGGCGTTGTCCGATGCCACAAATCCACAGGAGAGTCCAATTGGGGTAAGCCATTCCGCGATGATCTTCCTCAGTTGCCGTAAGAGGTTTTCAGCTGTGTGCGTATTCTGGAAAGCGGTGATACAAAGCGTAGCCTGCCTAGGAAAGAGTTGGCGTTTGCGAGATGCTGCTACTGGTGCCGCCGCTGCTGTTCTTGCGGCGGGAGTCCATACATCTACCCAGTGGGCTGTCACAGTCATATAGTCCTGACCCTGCCCTGCTCCACTTGTCCACATGTCCGTGGTTAAGTGGACATTGGGTACAACTGCATTTTTTAGGACACTGGTGAGTCTTTTTCTGACGTCCGTGTACATTCTCGGTATCGCCTGCCTAGAGAAGTGGAACCTAGATGGTATTTGGTAACGGGGGCACACTGCCTCAATAAATTGTCTAGTTCCCTGTGAACTAACGGCGGAAACCGGACGCACGTCTAACACCAACATAGTTGTCAAGGACTCAGTTATCCGCTTTGCAGTAGGATGACTGCTGTGATATTTCATCTTCCTCGCAAAGGACTGTTGAACAGTCAATTGCTTACTGGAAGTAGTACAAGTGGGCTTACGACTTCCCCTCTGGGATGACCATCGACTCCCAGCGGCAACAACAGCAGCGCCAGCAGCAGTAGGCGTTACACGCAAGGATGCATCGGAGGAATCCCAGGCAGGAGAGGACTCGTCAGAATTGCCAGTGACATGGCCTGCAGGACTATTGGCATTCCTGGGGAAGGAGGAAATTGACACTGAGGGAGTTGGTGGGGTGGTTTGCGTGAGCTTGGTTACAAGAGGAAGGGATTTACTGGTCAGTGGACTGCTTCCGCTGTCACCCAAAGTTTTTGAACTTGTCACTGACTTATTATGAATGCGCTGCAGGTGACGTATAAGGGAGGATGTTCCGAGGTGGTTAACATCCTTACCCCTACTTATTACAGCTTGACAAAGGGAACACACGGCTTGACACCTGTTGTCCGCATTTCTGGTGAAATACCTCCACACCGAAGAGCTGATTTTTTTGGTATTTTCACCTGGCATGTCAACGGCCATATTCCTCCCACGGACAACAGGTGTCTCCCCGGGTGCCTGACTTAAACAAACCACCTCACCATCAGAATCCTCCTGGTCAATTTCCTCCCCAGCGCCAGCAACACCCATATCCTCCTCATCCTGGTGTACTTCAACACTGACATCTTCAATCTGACTATCAGGAACTGGACTGCGGGTGCTCCTTCCAGCACTTGCAGGGGGCGTGCAAATGGTGGAAGGCGCATGCTCTTCACGTCCAGTGTTGGGAAGGTCAGGCATCGCAACCGACACAATTGGACTCTCCTTGTGGATTTGGGATTTCGAAGAATGCACAGTTCTTTGCTGTGCTGCTTTTGCCAGCTTGAGTCTTTTCATTTTTCTAGCGAGAGGCTGAGTGCTTCCATCCTCATGTGAAGCTGAACCACTAGCCATGAACATAGGCCAGGGCCTCAGCCGTTCCTTGCCACTCCGTGTGGTAAATGGCATATTGGCAAGTTTACGCTTCTCCTCCGACAATTTTATTTTAGGTTTTGGAGTCCTTTTTTTACTGATATTTGGTGTTTTGGATTTGACATGCTCTGTACTATGACATTGGGCATCGGCCTTGGCAGACGACGTTGCTGGCATTTCATCGTCTCGGCCATGACTAGTGGCAGCAGCTTCAGCACGAGGTGGAAGTGGATCTTGATCTTTCCCTAATTTTGGAACCTCAACATTTTTGTTCTCCATATTTTAATAGGCACAACTAAAAGGCACCTCAGGTAAACAATGGAGATGGATGGATTGGATACTAGTATACAATTATGGACGGGCTGCCGAGTGCCGACACAGAGGTAGCCACAGCCGTGAACTACCGCACTGTACTGTGTCTGCTGCTAATATATAGACTGGTTGATAAAGAGATAGTATACTCGTAACTAGTATGTATGTATAAAGAAAGAAAAAAAAACCACGGTTAGGTGGTATATACAATTATGGACGGGCTGCCGAGTGCCGACACAGAGGTAGCCACAGCCGTGAACTACCGCACTGTACTGTGTCTGCTGCTAATATAGACTGGTTGATAAAGAGATAGTATACTCGTAACTAGTATGTATGTATAAAGAAAGAAAAAAAAACCACGGTTAGGTCACTGGTATATACAATTATGGACGGGCTGCCGAGTGCCGACACAGAGGTAGCCACAGCCGTGAACTACCGCACTGTACTGTGTCTGCTGCTAATATATAGACTGGTTGATAAACAGATAGTATACTCGTAACTAGTATGTATGTATAAAGAAAGAAAAAAAAACCACGGTTAGGTGGTATATACAATTATGGACGGGCTGCCGAGTGCCGACACAGAGGTAGCCACAGCCGTGAACTACCGCACTGTACTGTGTCTGCTGCTAATATATAGACTGGTTGATAAAGAGATAGTATACTCGTAACTAGTATGTATGTATAAAGAAAGAAAAAAAAACCACGGTTAGGTGGTATATACAATTATGGACGGGCTGCCGAGTGCCGACACAGAGGTAGCCACAGCCGTGAACTACCGCACTGTACTGTGTCTGCTGCTAATATATAGACTGGTTGATAAAGAGATAGTATACTCGTAACTAGTATGTATGTATAAAGAAAGAAAAAAAAACCACGGTTAGGTGGTATATACAATTATGGACGGGCTGCCGAGTGCCGACACAGAGGTAGCCACAGCCGTGAACTACCGCACTGTACTGTGTCTGCTGCTAATATATAGACTGGTTGATAAAGAGATAGTATACTCGTAACTAGTATGTATGTATAAAGAAAGAAAAAAAAACCACGGTTAGGTGGTATATACAATTATGGACGGGCTGCCGAGTGCCGACACAGAGGTAGCCACAGCCGTGAACTACCGCACTGTACTGTGTCTGCTGCTAATATATAGACTGGTTGATAAAGAGATAGTATACTCGTAACTAGTATGTATGTATAAAGAAAGAAAAAAAAACCACGGTTAGGTGGTATATACAATTATGGACGGGCTGCCGAGTGCCGACACAGAGGTAGCCACAGCCGTGAACTACCGCACTGTACTGTGTCTGCTGCTAATATAGACTGGTTGATAAAGAGATAGTATACTCGTAACTAGTATGTATGTATAAAGAAAGAAAAAAAAACCACGGTTAGGTGGTATATACAATTATGGACGGGCTGCCGAGTGCCGACACAGAGGTAGCCACAGCCGTGAACTACCGCACTGTACTGTGTCTGCTGCTAATATAGACTGGTTGATAAAGAGATAGTATACTACTAATATTATATATACTGGTGGTCAGGTCACTGGTCACTAGTCACACTGGCAGTGGCACTCCTGCAGCAAAAGTGTGCACTGTTTAATTTTAATATAATATTATGTACTCCTGGCTCCTGCTATAACCTATAACTGGCACTGCAGTAGTGCTCCCCAGTCTCCCCCACAATTATAAGCTGTGTGAGCTGAGCAGTCAGACAGATATATAATATATATAGATGATGCAGCACACTGGCCTGAGCCTGAGCAGTGCACACAGATATGGTATGTGACTGACTGAGTCACTGTGTGTATCGCTTTTTTCAGGCAGAGAACGGATATATTAAATAAACTGCACTGTGTGTCTGGTGGTCACTCACTATATAATATATTATGTACTCCTGGCTCCTGCTATAACCTATAACTGGCACTGCAGTAGTGCTCCCCAGTCTCCCCCACAATTATAAGCTGTGTGAGCTGAGCAGTCAGACAGATATATATAATATTATATATAGATAATAGATGATGCAGCACACTGGCCTGAGCCTGAGCAGTGCACACAGATATGGTATGTGACTGAGTCACTGTGTGCTGTGTATCGCTTTTTTCAGGCAGAGAACGGATTATAAATAAAACTGGTGGTCACTATCAGCAAAACTCTGCACTGTACTGAGTACTCCTAATGCTCCCCAAAATTAGTAAATCAAGTGTCTCTCTAATCTATTCTAAACGGAGAGGACGCCAGCCACGTCCTCTCCCTATCAATCTCAATGCACGTGTGAAAATGGCGGCGACGCGCGGCTCCTTATATAGAATCCGAGTCTCGCGATAGAATCCGAGCCTCGCGAGAATCCGACAGCGTCATGATGACGTTCGGGCGCGCTCGGGTTAACCGAGCAAGGCGGGAAGATCCGAGTCGCTCGGACCCGTGAAAAAAAACATGAAGTTCTGGCGGGTTCGGATTCAGAGAAACCGAACCCGCTCATCTCTAGTGTTTTGTTGTGTACATCTCCAAGATCAATGAGATGGAAAAGCGAACTCAATTTCAAAGTAATACCAATAGTTTCAAATGAGGTTTCAATTTATTAACTAAAGGGGGGTACACACCTAGAGATGTGTGCTGAGCGATCTATCACAGACTGCTCAGCACACATCTCTCTCCCTGCCCATCTCTCCCCCCGCTCAGCACGAGTCAGCACGATGTGTGCTGAGCAAGGGGTGGCAGGGGCAGGGGGGCGCTCACTTCACACAGCGCTGAAGTGAGCGACCTGCTAGATTGAGCCTGCATGCAGGATCAATCTAGCCCCATGCATCGCTGTTGCTGGGGGGCATACACACGAGAGATCCGTGCTTAATTTCTAAGCAATCTAGTCAGATTGCTCAGATTTTAAGCACAAATCTCTCCATGTGCACCCCCCTTAATACATTTAAGTTAACTCAATAAATGTTCTCGGTGAGTACTATATGGGTACACACAATAAGTATACAAGCATACGAAACTAACTTAAAAGATTTTTACATAAACATTAACATTAACTATGCAATTAGCTGAAATGACACCATGAATTTGATCTTACTTGTTTACAAATACGATATTAGATAATAATCACATACAATACTCCACCTGATAGCATACATGCAACCTATTAGTGATATCTGGCCTCGAGTTCCTTAGAGTTCGTGCATGTATAAATGAATGTTAATGAGAGCTCTTTTTCTATTCGTTGCCCTGGTTAAGTAGATGCAAGGAAATTAACTGTCACTGAATGGTATTCCTCAGTAGTACAGTCTATATAAATCAGCGCTGCTCCTGGGAAAATTGGCTCCAATAAGTCTGACAACATTCTGCTTCTGAATGGTAATAGTTTCCGAGACAAAGCTCCAGATGATTATGCACAGTCTCTGATCTGTAGCTGGAATGTAGCTAACTTCACAATGGACACTTTGTAGCTCCTCCCCTGTATATGCTTGAGCTAGGAACGTTTAATTACTTTCAGTATTGTCACACATGTATACTTTTAAAGCTGCACACATAGGCGTGCGCACAGGGGGTGCCTGGTGCGCACAGGCACCCCCTAATATCCGGCACCCCCCCACACGCTACGCCTGCAGCTCAGTGATCGCTGCTCGTTCCTGTGCCCCCCTCCCACCACCCAGTCAGGACGGACTAATATTTACCTCTCCCCCCTCCCGTCCACGCTCTCTCTCCCTCTCTCGTCCGCACTCTCTCTCCCCCCTCCCGTACGCGCTCTCTCCTCCCTTTAGTCCGCACTCTCTCTCCTCTCCCATTTGCGCTCTCTCTCCCCCCTCTGCGCTCTCTCTCCTTCCTCCCATCCACGCTCTCTTCCCCCCTCCCGTCCGTGCTCTCTCCCCCTCCCGTCCGCACTCTTTCTCCCCTCTCCCGTACGCACTCTCTCTCCCCCTTCAGTCCACACTCTCTCCCCCCTCCCATTTGCGCTCTCTCTCCCCCCTCTGCGCTCTCTCTCCTCCTTTCCAGCCATGCTCTCTTCCCCCCTCCCGCCCGTGCTCTATCCCCCCTCCCCGCCCGTGCTCTATCCCCCCTCCCGTCTATGCTCTCTCTCCCCTGTCCCGGCCACGCTCTCTCCACCTTAGTCCGCGCTCTCTCTCCCTCTCCCGTACATGCTCTCTCCCCTCCCATACATGCTCTCTCTCCCCGTCCCATCCACGCTCTCACCCCCCTCTTGTACGCACTCTCTCTCCCCCCTCCCATACGCTCTCTCTCTCCTCCCTTCAGTCCGTGCACTCTCCCCCTCCCATTCGTGCTCTCTCCCCCCTCCATGCCCTCTCTCCTCCCTCCCATCCACGCTCTCTCTCTCCCCTCCCATCCACGCTCTCTCTCTCCCCCCTTCCGTCCATGCTCTCTCCCACCTTCGGTACTTGCTCTTTCTCCTCCCTTCAGTTCACGCTCTCTTCCCCCACTCCACGCTCTCTCCTCCCTCCCATCCACGCTCCCCCCCCGCCCCGGGTATCTGGCACTGCTAAGGGCATACTCTGTGGCATAATGTGAATTTGGCCCATACTGTGTGGTGTAATGTGAATATCAGCTCATACTGTGTGACGTAATGTGAATATCAGCTCATACTGTGGCATAATGTGAATATCAGCTCATACTGTGTGGTGTAATGTTAATATCAGCTCATACTGTGTGGCTTAATGTGAATGTGGCTCATACTGTGTGGCGTAATGTGAATATCAGCTCATACTGTGTGGCGTAATGTGAATTTGGCTCATACTTTGTGGCGTAATGTAAATTTCAGCTCATACTGTGTGGGGTAATGTGAATTTGGCTCATACTTTGTGGCGTAATGTAAATTTCAGCTCATACTGTGTGGTGTAGTGTGAATTTCGGCTCATACTGTGTGGGGTAATGTGAATTTCGGCTCATACCATGTGGCATAATGTGAATTTTGTCTCATACTGTGTGGTGTAATGTGAATTTCAGCTCATACTGTGTGGTATAATGTGAATTTCGGCTCAAATTGTGTGGGGTAATGTGAATTTCGTCTCATACCGTGTGGCGCAATGTGAATTTCGCCTCATACCGTGTGGCGTAATGTGAATTTCGGCTCATATTGTTTGACGTAATGTGAATTTCGTCTCATACCGTGTGGTGTAATGTGAATTTCAGCTCATATTGTGTGGCGTAATGTGAATTTCGGCTCATACTGTGTGGCGCAATGTGAATTTGGCTCATACGGTGTGGCGTAATGTGTATTTCGGCTCATACTGTGTGGCGTAATGTGAATTTCAGCTCATACGGTGTGGCTTAATGTGAATTTCGGCTCATACCGTGTGGCATAATGTGAATGTGGCTCATACTGTGTATTATAATGTGAATGTGGCTCATACCGTGTGGCGTAATGTGAATTTCGTCTTATACCGTGTGGTGTAATGTGAATTCCGTCTCACACTGTATGGCATAATGGGAATAAGGGGCACCACTGTCAGTAGCTGGTGATTATGGGGACATGTGTGACAAATGCTGCTGTCCTGCGTAGGAGAAGGCTGTCGTCATAGAAAGAGGCAGATGTGGCTCTAGTGGCACATGTGTAAATTATAAACCTTACTTGTATTATATTAAAACTGAAATGTTTGGCCCCCTAAATCTGCCATATTTTTCAGAGTGGTCCACTCAAAATCAGGGTGTAGGTGCTGGGGGATGCAAGGGGTTAGGTGTGTGTGGTGGGTTAGGGGAATGCATATGCACCTAGGCCCACCACTCTCTAGTTCCGCCACTGGGTCAGGGATAGGTTGGAGAAGTGTAAGCAGCGATAGGGTGCAGCGGCAGCTAGGGCTCAGGGGTATGCTGTAGCAGACAGTCAGTACTGGCCGGCGGTCGCATCATCATGTTTCATTTTAATTCTCTGGGGCATATTATATCTACATTATTATTAGGAACTAGGGAGAAATTAGATTAAGCCGTGTGGTTTTACTACAAGAATGTAAAATAGTTCTATGCATGTCCCTGTGTGCTGTTAGACACGCCCAAAAGGTGGTGCTAGACACACCTCTCCAGCGGTGCACCCCCTAATACAATTAGCTGCGCACGCCTATGGCTGCACACATCAGGTAATACCCTGCTCTTGTACAATCTAAGGGGTCTATTTACTAAGCTTTGGATGGAGATAAAGTCTCTGGAGATAAAGTACCAGCCAATCAGCTCCTAACTGCTATTCCACAGGTTGTTTTGAAAAATGATAGTTAGGAGCCGATTGGCTGGTATTTTATCTCCAGCAACTTTATCTCCATCCAAGGCTTAGTAAATAGACCCTTAAGTCTCTCCATATGATGTCAGGGGAATATCGGTACACTAGGTAGCGTTGTAGATTAAGGTGTCAAGCAGTTATCCGCTATAGCTGTATGCTATCCCCTCAAGCTTACTGTTTGCAGAGGTCCTTAATTAGCAGTTAATCCTACTTGCCTTGCAGGGTTGGGAATCCATCTCGCAGCCCACCTCTACCTGCCTTAGCTGTTTGTGATGAACTGAATCACCTCAGTCCATTACTTGCCAGCCACTGCCACTGGACGCTGTGGGTGTGCTATGGAGTCTCAGACTATTCTCCAGTTGCTGTTTTCTAACCCTTGCCACCGTAAACAGTGACTTCGACAGATCAGTTGAGCAGCGTCTCCTCACACACCCTCTCCATCAACTCTACCTTAAGATGGCTGCCGCGCAACTGCTAATGGGTCCCAGCACCCAGCTGTTAACTGTCCCAGCGCATGCCAGATACAGCACAGGAAAATTACTTTAACTCTTTCACTGCTGCCAGGCACAAAGCATTCAGTGAGGCTGTATTATGGTGGGGGGGGGGGGGGGGGGGGGGAGGTGCACAGCAGTAAGTTAAAAGACCGTGGCAGCTCTGATGGGGTGACACACATCCACTTATCCAATAGAATCCAACGTAGGTCCTCTTCAGTCCATATAGGCATCCAGGAGTTAAAAAATAAAAAAGTGCAGTAAAAACGGTCCACCGCACTTAAGGGGATCCATGTGTACAGGACCTCAATTAACCTTGCGGGAAAAGGAGATCCATGTGTACACATGGATCGGCAGCAACACGAATCTTAGTAAATTTACCCCAATGTCTGCAATACAGGTTGAGTATCCCATATCCAAATATACCGAAATACGGAATATTCCGAAATACGGACTTTTTTGAGTGAGAGTGAGATAGTGAAACCTTTGTTTTCTGATGGCTCAATGTGCACAAACTTTGTTTAATACACAAAGTTATTAAAAATATTGTATTAAATGACCTTCAGGCTGTGTGTATAAGGTGTATATGAAACATAAATGAATTGTGTGAATGTAGACACACTTTGTTTAATGCACAAAGTTATAAAAAATATTGGCTAAAATGACCTTCAGGCTGTGTGTATAATGTGTTATGTAACATAAATGTATTCTGTGCTTAGATTTAGGTCCCATCACCATGATATCTCATTATGGTATGCAATTATTCCAAAATACGGAAAAATCCCATATCCAAAATACCTCTGGTCCCAAGCATTTTGGATAAGGGATACTCAACCTGTATAACAATAGCTTAATATTCACACATTTCCTAGTATTACTTACTGAGCAATTATCTCAATTATGACATAAAGGTCAGCAACACAATTTTCACAAAATAAATCAAAATTCTACATACTGTATATACAGTAAAAATATAATAGAAAACCCTAATATGATATGTAGTGTTAATTCCTCTCTGTGGCTTATTAGTGCAATTTTTGCATATTCACATAATGATCTTTGATCATAAACAAAAAAGTCTATATATTGTTTTATAATAAAAAAATATATATACAGTATACACTAAAGCCCTTGGACTGTTCACCAGTTCTCAGACTGTCACTAGTCATGGTAGGCATCATACTTGCAGCACCCACACTCTCTCAAATACCCTAATCCACACCAGAATGGGTTGGGTATATGTCTGTCAAAGTCGAAAAATATTGTAATGCATACATCATGTACAAACCACACACACATGCCCGCTGCGCGTGCACTTGTTCCGCCGTGCGTGCACATATCCGCAATTTGCGTATGATCGCTCCCGCGGACCTGCGCGTGGTATGTGTATTTACTGTGGAGTTTGTGAGCGCATAGAGGGTTATCAGAACATTACATATTTAACCCAAATAGTGCACATTGTACACATAGCCCCCTGCACCACATCAGAAAGAAATAGCTGTTTAAAATGGTTACAGAACAAAGGGATTCACCTTTACAGGATAGGAGGGGACAGAACAAGGTTACAAGGTGGTGTTTGGTATCCAGCTGTAGGGTATTTTAAGGGAAACATTCTGGTGTTGGTTTGAGGAAGATCGCATGTTCTTGAGGATAGTTAGATGCAGAAGCAGAATATAGGTTTAAACTGTATTTACTGTATATTATGTATGCGGGGGGAATCCAGAGGAGACCACCCACAAGAGCAGTTAAGAAATGACCTCTCCTGTACTGTAAATGACCATCCCTGTGTCCAATGAACAAAGAGATTACAGTATCCATTGTGTTATGTTTTGGATGAAGTGAATAAAGAGAGCTTGCAGCAGGCTTGGTCACACAAGACTCTGAATGCTTTCTACCTGATAAGCGGAGGACCGGCCGGGTTGCACAAGCGAACATTCTCTCGTATGTACATTGACTGTAGCCATTATTCTGTTTTAGATTCATCTTGTTAGCTCTGTAGTGTATAACTTGTACTGTTACCCCCTTTCAAATAATCCACTGTGGCCTTTGAACCCAGCGGTGAACTACATATCGGTGTTGTGTCCTCACTTCCTTGCTAGGGTTTAAAGCGTATTTAACTGTATAAGGTTTAAAGTGTATTGATAAGGTGTGTGCGCATAGCGGGTACTTTATACCTTCAGCGCTGCGTAAAGGTTTAAGGTGTACCATCATTACAGTGCTTTTCGGCACAAGGTTTAGAGTGTAAGAATAACGTTGCATTGCATCACGAATAAGGTTTACAGTTCATTAAAAGGTTTACAGTTCATTATTTGTACGCTAAGTACGAACGCGGTACGGGACTCTGTACGCAAATAGCGTACGAAGTGCGTAGCATGTATATTGAGTATAGCGGCCGCAGCGGCTCAATGGTAAGAGTGTGTTTAGAGGTATAGCTTTATGGTTTAAGGTAATATTGACATTATCATGTTGAAACTCATAAAGTTGACATTCATCATATTGACATGAGAATATCAACATGATCATAACATGACCAGTCTGACATTTATCATGTAAACAGTTATGAAATGTTAGAATGTGGACATATTGACCCTGGTGGCCCAACAGTAACTTACCTTCTCCTGGCAGCTGCAGTGGCATCTTCCAGGTCCTAGCAGTCATGTGATCACTTCCGGGTCAGACCTCCGATCCCACTGCATTTTGGAAAGTACTTCTCCACTATCCCTAACCCTAATCCCACCCCTAACCATTCCTCTACTGCCTAACCCCCCCCCCCCCCTCCATCAGCAGCATAACCATAACTTCCCACGTTACCCTCCTGCCTGCAGCCTAATCCAAATGTCGACATTCTGACAATGTCAATATTTCACCTGTGGACATTCTAACTATGTCGATACGTTGCCTGTCAATATTAAACAAAGTCAACATAACAACTGTTGGCATTGCAGTGTCAACATTATGAATGTCGGCAGTGTGATTGTCAACTTTTAAATACATCCTGTTTTAAAACTGCCCATAATCATGAACAACACCAGAGGTGCACTTGGAGACTGGAGTCAGTAAAAATTTTTGGAAAGCACATAGGCATCTGACAGTTCTTAGCAGGTCTTAAGATGCATACACACTGGGCGTTTTTTTTTCCGATTTCCACGGGACAGTCCCGCTATTCGGACACTGTCTTGCTGTCCCTCCCACGGGTCACAGTGTCCCGCGGGTGGGGAGGGGGAGCAGTTGGGGGAGGCTTAGACTACCCGCTGCTCTGCTCTGCAAAGCAGTGAGTGATCTCTGAATAGATGCTGTGCACACGCGCACAGCATCTATTCAGTGCAGGGAATGACCCGGGGGCTGCTCAGCTGCTCAGGGAGCGCTGGGCACGCCCCCAAAATGACAGAAAATGGGTCCTCGGCGCGTGGCCATGCCCACTCTATCGTAGCCACGCCCCTCTCACCCGAGGCCACACCCCTCTTTGGGACGCACATGGCTACGCCACGCGAGTGCCCCGACTGAGAAGGATTCAAAGTTGGGAGGTATGTATATATACACATGTATGAGACACAGTGCCGTATTATTTCTCATCAAATCAAAATGTTTTGTATCAAATTATTTTCTCTCTGTCAGGTCAGTCAGAAATGCCGTGGGCTCTGGTGGGAATGTGTAACCAACACTCAGGATGGAATCAAAACATGTGATCAATATGATTCCATATTAGCAGATCATCCATGTGAGTAAAAATGTTATAAAGCTTTCCTGTATTTCTAGTTGTCATTTGTTATACCCCTTACCTCTGGTCTGTCCTCCTAGCCAAAATACACCAATTACATTGGAATGGGGATTACAGGTTCCTAGAATTACCCCTTTAGGGCCAGAGTATCTGACTAAAATGATTACACTGCCATTTCTAGCATTGCTATTGACTCCTGAATGAAACCTCTGTCTGATTTCATTAGAAAGACGCCTCCTACATGTAGCTGCGATCTCAGCACTGTGGGAACCAAAATTGCGACTAATGGAGATGGCCATCTGAGTAAGCTTCAGCTTACGCAGCTGCCCAGCAGAAGCAGGGAGGGGGTTGTGATGGCAGAAAGTTGGACACCCCATCCCAGAAAATGGGGGCCACCATTTTTAGGAGTGCAGGTCCACCAACTCCCCCTGCCTATCTCCTCAATGTACAGAACAAGCCTTGCACAGCTGTAGATTCCCTCACCTGTATCCATCTCTGTCCCTATATGTGCAAAAATTATTTCTCTGACGTCCTAATGGATGCTGGGTACTCTGTAAGGACCATGGGGTATAGACGGGCTCCGCAGGAGACTGGGCACTCTTAAAAGAAAGATTAGGTACTATATCTGGTGTGCACTGGCTCCTCCCTCTATGCCCCTCCTCCAGACCTCAGTTAGTATCTGTGCCCGGCCAGAGCTGGTTGCACACTAGGGGCTCTCCTGAGCTTCCTAGAAAAGAAAGTATTTGTTAGGTTTTTTATTTTCAGTGAGATCTGCTGGCAACAGACTCACTGCTACGTGGGACTGAGGGGAGAGAAGCGAACCTACCTGCTTGCAGCTAGCTTGGGCTTCTAAGGCTACTGGACACCATTAGCTCCAGACAGTGGCGGAACAAGCAAGCGGTGGGCCCAGGTGCGACAAAATGCTTTGGGCCCCCCCCATCCAAGTCCACCCCGGGGGCAGTGCGCGCCGTAGGCGCGCGCAAAAATACATAGTGGCGTGGCTTCGTGGGGAAGGGGTGTGGCCACAAAATAATACCAACACAGTAGTCTCCATTATTCAAATTACGCCGCACAGTAGCACCACTACACCAGGTAGAGACCCTTTTACACCTTACAGCGAACAGATTCCTCTTTTTACACATTACAGCAGACAGCGTGCCCTTTTTACACATAACGGCAGACAGCGTGCCCTTTTTACACATAACGGCAGACCGCGTGCCCTTGTTACACATTACGGCAGACAGCGTGCCCTTTTTACACATTACGGTAGACAGCGTGCCCTTGTTACACATTACGGCAGACAGCGTCCCCATTTTTACACATTACGGCAGGCAGATTCCCCTTTTTACACATAGTGGCAGGCAGTCCCCCCTTTTTACACATTGCGGCAGGTAGTCCCCCCTTTTTACACAGTGCGGCAGGCAGTCCCCCCTTTTTACACATTGCGGCAGGTAGTCCCCCCTTTTTACACATTGCGGCAGGCAGGCACAAGAAAGAAAGAAGGAAAGAAAAAGAAAGAAAGAAAGAAAGAAAGAAAGAAAGAAAGAAAGAAAGAAAGAAAGAAAGAAAGAAAGAAAGAAGAATTATACTTACCCTCAGGCTCCTCGGTGCAGCTGCGTCAGACGACGATTCCCGGGCAGTAGAGAATGAGGAGGAGGGAGCCGGAGGACGGAGCCGCAGCAGCGCTTTGTTACTGGTGGAGGCGCTGCTGCTGCTGCCCCTCTGCTTCCCTATAGGCTGTTCTCGGAAGACAGCCTATAGGGAAGCAGAGGAGCAGCAGCAGCAGCGCCTCCACCAGTAACAAAGCGCTGCTGCGGCTCCGTCCTCCGGCTCCCTCCTCCTTCCCCCGTCTGTACCGCTGCTCAGCTCCTATCTCCGGGCGGCTGTGCGCTGCGGGCAGCGGTTGCCTGCAGCGCACAGCGGCATGTAATGAGTCAGTTTGACTCATTACATGCTTGGGCCCCTGGACAGAGGCGGGCCCCAGTGCAGTGCACTGCCTGCACTGCCGGTAGTTCCGCCTCTGGCTCCAGAGGGATCGAACACAGGCCCAGTCCTCGGTCGTCAGGTCCCGGAGCCGCGCCGCCGTCCCCCTTGCAGAGCCAGAAGAACGAAGAGAAGTTGAAAATCGGCGGCTGAAGACTCCGGTCTTCATTAAGGTAGCGCACAGCACTGCAGCTGTGCGCCATTGCTCCCTTAGCACACCACACACTCCGGTCACTGATGGGTGCAGGGCGCTGGGGGGGGGGGGGGCGCCCTGGGCAGCAATTAGATTACCTTACTTGGCGAAAAGCACATAATACAGTCTGATAAACTGTATATGTGCATTAACCCCCGCCATTAAAGTACATAAAAGGACAGAAGCCCGCCGCTGAGGGGGCCAGGCCTTCTTCCTCAGCACACCGGCGCCATTTTCTCTTCACAGCTCAGCTGGAAGGAGGCTCCCCAGGCTCTCCCCTGCAGTATCCTGGTACACAAAGGGTAAAAAAGAGAGGGGGGGGCACATAAATTTAGGCGCAAAACAGTGTATATAAGCTGCTATAGGGGAAAAATCACTCAGTATAGTGTACATCCCTGTATTATATAGCGCTGGGGTGTGTGCTGGCATACTCTCTCTCTGTCTCTCCAAAGGGCCTGGTGGGGAAACTGTCTTCAAATAGAGCATCCCCTGTGTGTGTAGTGTATCGGTACGCGTGTGTCGACATGTCTGAGGTAAAAGGCTCCTCTAAGGAGGTGATAGAGCGGATAAGTGTGTGGGAGGGTGTCTCCGTCAACAACGCCGACACCTGTTTGGATATGTGTAAGTGCTGAGGTAAAATTATTGCACAAAAGGTTAGGGAACAGAAAGGAAATCTACCCTGGTCTGTCCCTATGTCACAGAGTCCTTCAGAGTCTCTCTATGTTCACTATCCAAAATAACAAAGTATCGACACGGAGTTTAACTCCACTGTCGACTACGATAATGCAAAGTTACAGCCAAGAGGGCTAAAAGATATTCAATATATGATTATTGGAATAAAAGATGATTTGCATATCACTGATGACTCATCTGTCCCTGACACGAGAGTACACATGTTAAGGGGAAGAATGCTGAGGTAAATTTCCCTCCTCTCATGAGGAAAAAGAGCGGGAATCTCCAGACAAGAGACGGCAGCTTCCCACAAAGAATTCTCAGGCTGTATCCTTTCCCCACTAGGGCCAGGATGTGTTGAGAATCTTCCCCTGGGGTGTCCTGTTTGCACAGAAGGTAGCCTTAGCTATTCTCAGGGATCCTGCAGATAGTGTGCACATTCTAGTATACTACCCAGACCGGCAATTGTGTCGGCATGGGTTTATAGCGCTGTGGCAGCGTGGACAGGTACCTTATCAGCAGAGATTGAGACCCTAGTATGCATATAAATATTTTAAGATGCTGTCTTAAGTTATAGATATATAATTATAAAGCATGCTGACAATGCTAAATTCCTTTGTCGTATAAACAACCCTTTATGAAGCTAAGAACACTGTTCGCTGTTTACTTAAGAAGTACCGTAATGGTACGCTATCTGCGTAGCGATCGCTCAGCCGTAGGCGAGACGCTCAAGCGTCACGTTCGCTCACGGCCCAGTGATCACAGGACACGTTATTGGTTATGTCTAGGGGAATGATTCGCTGTAGCGTAGCATACGCTCGAGACCACGAGGAGGTCACCAGCGATGCAGACGCTTACAACACTATACCTTTATGTTAAAACCTTATACCAATGAAATACACTGAATACCTTAATGTGAGTACAGGGTGTAAGTGCAACCTTGTGTAACCTGACTATCTACAAAGCTGCATGAGCGTCACCGACGCTCAAATGAACACTTATCACTATAGAAAATACACAGATGCTGGTTTAGGTTCCAAGGCCTATTATCTGTATTATATCTAATATACTTGTAAAAGGGGATAACAGTACAAATGATACACTACAATATAACAAAGACTTCCTAACCACAGAACTAAACAATAAATACAAAAAGACAATACTACACTGACCTAAATGCAATACAATACAATACTATAATACTATGAGAGATATAAGAGAAAAGAGGAGAGAGAGAGAGAGAGAGAGAGAGAGAGAGAGAGAGAGAGAGAGAGAGAGAGAGAGACGGAGAGAGATGAGAGAAATTGGCTCACAGTAAGACAATGATAACATTAAATAAGAGACAACATGGTTGCAGATAAAACTACACATGTGAGAGACAATCGCTGCGCAGTTAGTCAATGCTGAATACAGCATGGGATGGAAGCTAGACTCCATTTTGAGAAACCTCCCATAATTCTAAAGACTGCACCACATGCCTGAAAGGGGGAGGGGAAGACATCCAGCAGCAGCCATTTTAGATTTGCAGGTCCAAACACATGGCACTCTATACTAAACCACAATCACATAGCAGAAAACACAAGACTCCATTTTCTTCCAAAATGTCCAAGCCTCTAAACAATGCATATGTTCTGATTTTACAATTCCAAACCATCTAAAACACCTTTCACAATGTAATCCAACTTCCTAGAACCATCTCATAATTTCACATCCCAAACAACTCCAGTATCTCAATAACCAGAGCATATTCATCACAAGACCAGATCACAATGTAATTAACACAAACGTAACTGCATGGTGGTATTTATGATTAACAGGATATATATATTATAACTAACCAGCACAACCTATTTTAAATCTCCATAGGCAAACAAATACCACAAATACTATACTACAGATTGTATACTGTTCCAATTCATCACGGACTTCACAGAGTATCCACAAACACCCAACAATCACACAACCAAGTTACAATATCCTATTTAAACCAGAAAGCAATCTATCTGTTTCCTTATCTAGCCATGTGAGGTTCAATACTTAGCCTTTAGTTTGGAGGATGTCCTGGGGATTCAGCCGCCATGCTGCTGGGTGCTAGGTAGCTGTGTGTGTGTGTGAGTGTAGCTACATTACATCTGTTCTCTGAGGCCACACCTGACCACTACCTTCCTGTTTGACCAGTACCTGGGGGAGGGGTCTTTCTTTCTCCTTTGTATTGAGTCACCATTCTCTTTGTATATGCTAATCAGGTTCAGCCCTGAAAACTTAGTAAAAGGTTGTCTTGAGCATCCATTGTTCTAACAATATGATCTTAGCTTTTATTCATATAATCATATCTATCCGCTGCAATGTCCCACAACAACACAACAGGCCTCAAACTAACCCACACCTCATTCTGCTTGCTTCAATACCAAACATGATGTGTTTATCTGGTTCGGTTCGAATGATACACATCCATGACATTAATTCATTAGCCAATTCTAAATCTCCATGATGTCTGGTGCTGTTCATTATTATAACCATGTACTGTATGAAACAAGTGCCGAATCCATCTCAGTGCCATGTCCGAGCAAATGCGTGTGTTTCCATATATTGCTGTGCTCGCTGCGCATATTTGCAAGTATAGCGACTTATATGTGTGCAGTTTATATGGTCTCTCTATGTAATATTTTTGACTTTGACAGTCCACCCTTTGGCAGTCACCAATAACTGCCACTTCCTAAAACATTTCAAAAAGAGAAAAATATATGTCAGGGGTTAATACATTTCCATGGTTGGGTAAGGGAGGAGAGAGGAGAAGGTGTGAAGAGGGTATGACCTAGTGAGAAAGCAGAAGCATGTGTGTATGAATCCATGTTTGGGGGGTCATGTATCATCGTGCCGTACGTGTTGTACATCAAGCTTCGAGGTATTGCGAAGTATACATTTGAATTCCTTCTTATCCCGTACTAAGGGTCTGTGGATGGGCTGTCAAACTTTACCGAGCTCATTTCGGCTGTGGTTGTAACAAAATGGGGGAGCACATTTTAGTTGATGATACATGAATGGGGGAGGTATGTGGTTGCTGATATCTGTGCCTGTATTCCCTATCGACTATGTGTGTCATTACCTGAGGGTTGTAGAGATGAAGATAAAGAACACTTATGGAAAATGCAATGATATTCTATGTCAGGGAAATGTACATCTGTCGTCGAAGTTGTTTTCGGTATCTGTTGAGAGTCGTCTTCTTTGCGCTGTATTGCTCCTTAGGCATGAGCAAATAGCTTTGTCTGAGCCATCAGATTTACAAAAATGTTGGGCTAGCGTGAGTTTAAAGATACTAGGGAAACTGGGGATCTATGGCAAAGTTCATCAAGTGTCCATATTTAAAGTTGTCAAATCTTCTTCTTTGGTCAATCCGTTGTCTGTATACATCTCGTCTCGTCAGCTTCCTCGTCCAAGGGGGTCTTTGTATCTTGGAGAAAAGCAGAAAAACAGGTGAAAGAAACGGACCGTATAATCGCATTTTCATCACATTCTGGTTTCTATCATTGGGTCATAAATCAAATCCAGGTTAATTACAGTTTCCTCACTCCTCAAGCTCATCACTTTTGTACTTTGTTTGCACCTCATTAAAGCCTGCCCGCATCTAAATATCAATCCAATCGATATAACGACACCTAAGATACATAGTAGAAACTTTCCAACATCCATTATGACTCCTTGAGCCCAGTCTCCCAAACCGGAGAACCAATTTCGCGGGTTCAACCATGACACCCAACCAGTCAGCTCATTACCTACAGCAGCAAGGGTGAGATTGTGTTTTCGACGAAATTCCCACTTCAATTGGAGAATATCGTCCATCTTTTGGTCTATGACCTCTACCGGATCCTCGGTGCTATTTGTGATATACGTGCAACACTTTATGCCGTACTGTGTTGCCAATGTAACACAATATCCGCCTGTTACTGCTGTAAGATAATTAAGAACCATCCTATGCTGAACTAGTTCTGTTTTATAAGCTTGAAGTTCTCTTCCAGTGTATCTAAACGTGTCATCATACATTTCAGTGATATTATCTAACAAATTGGCGAGTGCGGAAATGTATCTATAATTCATCACTCCCCGAGCGGTACGAGTGAAATCTAACGCTACCAGAACCTGAATCCCGGTGGATTCATGGATAAGATCAGAGGCCGGATGCTCTAACCTTTCTGACAGTTGTCTTTTAACCCGGTGCTCGTAGTGAGTGTGAGTATAAGGAGCTTGGGCACCACGGTGTATGTCCTTCATTTTGTCATGTGTAACAGTCATCACTTCAGGCAATACTTTTCCAATATAACACAATCCTTCAGAGTTTGGGGCTAGCCACTTGTACGCCTTTCTCCCGCATATGAAATATGCATCATCGGGGAGAACATAAGGGACGGAGAAGGACATGACCATGTTACAAACCTTCCAGGTGAAATCTCCTGACCCTAATTCTTCCAACTGCTTAATGCACGTATCGGTTTGTACGATATGAGCACAGTATCCTGGTGATACCTCTCCAACTCTAGTAATCCTATTCCCTAAGGTATATCGATACCGGAAAGATTTTCCTCTACTGGCTATGTGGCGTACGAGCTCTGTATCTGTAGGCATTCTATCTGCTCTGTGTGAAAAGGTCATGGTAAGGTTGCTCCATGACACTTCCCAATTTCCCGGTTTTCTAGGATTGGAGATGTTAAAACATAAGAGGGACCTATCCACATGGTATTGGTGGAGCTTCAAACTAGGAGGGCTGGAGATGTTAAACCTCCGGTCCACCGGTCTCCCACCCTTTAGCTCAAGTACCTCCCCTACCGTTAAAGGAAATGGTACTAGCCCTGATTTACTGTGACCCTGAGGTACTTGAGAGCATACCCAACAATCTGTTTTATTTAACACGTTACCCACTAAGGAGTGATGGTCACTCAATGGATGCTGGTCCATATGGATATTAAGACTGGATTGGCATTTCTTTATGCATCCATCTTCAACCATTGTCACAGAGCCTACAGATACAGTTTTTCTTTTTTTGAACTAACAATCCTTCAAAGAAAATGTTTACAGATAACATGGTTGTTAGATCGTGCCCGGTACTCGCCTTTGCTTGGTGATTGGGTTGCTATTGGAATTTTACACCTCCGTCTCAGTCATCAGGACCTTTCTGGATCCTTTCTCGACCTCACTGGTACTCTCACCGAAACAGACTGCTCTGGTCAACATCATGGTTAACGGGAAAAATCCATATCACAGTCTCTTGGGGCAAGTCCATCTTACAGGAGGAGAAAAGAAGAAATTTGTAAATGGGGTATAAGAAAACAGTTTGAGGGGGAGAGAACTTGTTACGATAATAAGTTCTCTCGTCTTGTTGTTCTTCTTGTTCTGCTGTCCTCTCAAAGGTGCTGTCTCTCAGTCTTCCAAACGAACATTCTGGTGATGCAATATTCCTTCCCAACCGACGATCTTTCTGTAAGGAGCAAAAATCTGGCATTACCATTGGTCCAACTGAGTGGTGACATAGCATCTTTAAACCATGGAAACATGAGTGGGAAGAGAGAGACAACAAAAAAAAAACAAAAGAGATAGAGAACAATTCATGTGCATATATACATTACATAACTCGACAATAACCACCAATAAGAGAAGAGAAACAAAGCATTTTTAAACATTGTCAACATTAAGAAAACATTGTCAGACTATTTGGCTGTCGTATCTACGTGTCTAATGGTTTCCTTGAGCAGTCCCTCCCCACCAGCACTTGCATTATTCCACTGTCTGTATCTGGCCAGAATACATTGTGGTGGATAGGTCATGCTGGGGTTTGGTAGACGTCTGCAAGGACCAAGCGAATATGCAATGTTTGAATTCTTACCAATAATCGTCAGAGATGGGGATAGAGAGAGGGAGAGAAAAACATTTTTCACAAATACATTTACAACTTTTCACCTGGTCATTCCTGTGTCTTTAGTGAATGACCTCCCACTTCATTAACCGTTACTTCAGGCTTGCCTCCATTCCTAATAATCACCTTTCCTAACTATATATTATGGGTGTGGCCCAAAATTCTTCCTATATGATCCCTGCTTGTAATTTGGTGTGTCATAACTTTTGCTCATTTTCATGTCTAGGGGGTCTGATTTTATGTGGGCTGTTGCAGTTACTGGCATAATGCCCTTCTCTTTTGCACAGATCACAAATCCTTAAGTTCCTCCATGTGCCAATGGCCTGGGGTTTTGGTTGATTTGATGCCTCCTCAAACGCTCGGATGTTCATCATCATCAACCGCTTTCCCTGTACCTACCTGATTCCTTGGATACCATGATTATGTCGTTGTCTAGGGAGTTGATATACCTTCTGTGAATCTTTGATCATACAGTTAGATCTTTCCTAGGATCTGGGTAATCAGACATGATTGATCTCAATTCTGTCCGGGACCAGGGATGGCGCATTGCACTGTCCTTGACGGGAATGGTTCCCTGATCGTCAGTCTTCCCATTGGGGACTGTGATCACCCTGACAGGACTAAACTCAATTACATCACCTTGTTTTGGTCTTATAATATGGGGTACATTTGTTTGTGCGTGATATAAAACATTGTACGTACCTGTGGACACGACCTCACCTGACCCTCCATTAGGGGGTTTGATTATTGCCTTTACCAATTTGGTCGTGTCCACCTGGATGTCTTGTAGGATGGCTTCTGGAAGAGGTGCCGACATCGTTCTGGGCTCACTTTCTTGTTTGTATTCCTGAGGGAGGTTTGACATGGGGTGCAGCTTGCACAGGTTAATAGTTGTACATTCAACAGTATTACAATAATCATTGTTACATTTATTACACTTATTCTTATAATCTATATTACAGTTGCTAAGAGCGTTTTTATTGTTCCACCTTTGTGCTTTTCTCTCCGCAATCAACTCCTCTCCTGCTGCCATATCTCTCCTCTCAAGATAAGAGTCAGAAAAGTCAATAGACTCTTTTTGTAATTCACTTTCCTGTTGCCATAACTGTAAATATTCATAATGTTTATTTTGTCTCTTCGTTGGTTCAATGAGACTTATCCTCCTCCTTAAATTTTGTAACACTACTGGACTGAAGCTACCTATTCTTGGGAATTTGTCCCTGTCTTGTACAGTCATTCTCTCCCATTCATCACATATCGTGCCGACCCGATGGATCGGTTCTCTGAATCAACCCGAACCGAGGTTGATCGCCCCCTACCTGAACAAATGGCCCCCATAATCTGCAGGCGTTGCCTATTCCTCCTTGAATATCAAGGCTTTCAGCGAACCCTTACAAACAAACCAAGATGTCCTTGGGCAGGCCGGCGGTGGTGGTTTATCAAGTACCCCACTTACTTCTCGCCCACGTTGGCCTGTGCTGCAATCACTGTAGCCAGAGCTGCTGGACCCAACCTAGGGCCCCTGTGAACCTTTAGTTTACTGGAACATATGAGGGTTACCCGCAGGACACTTACTCTTTCCAGTAAAGTTGGGGTTGTTAGATAGTTCCTGAGTGACCAGCGAACTTCCCTTCCAAAAATAAAAAATTACACAAATCACGTCAGAATGTACAGATAGCGTTTGTGACCACTTTACTCTAATGGTATTAGGTCAGATTACTAACTACTGCACACAATAACGTGCGGTCCAATCGTTCAGTATACGAGCACTACTTGTCATGTACTGAAAGATCAATGGAATCTATGTTTCCGGCTGCGATTCCTTCAGCCAGAGCTTGTATGGCCTATATGGGTTCTGCACCAACACCCCAGGCGTTGTGCCACTGGACTTTTATAGCGGACCTTTTACCTTACGACCTCCTGGTCTTGTTACCTTATGACCTCCTGGTCTTGTTACCTTATGGTCCGCTATACTCTAATGCTCAAATATTATTTAACCAGGGATGCCTCCCTGGCCACCGTATATGTCACTTACACGTATGTCCCTTGACGAGTACCCGGCTTTCCTTTTGGTTCCACCTTAAAGTTATATAAACTTTTGTATACAAAACACACTCACTCAACACATGTACACTTTTGTTTCTATATCTATTTCTGCGCAGAAATTGTCTTTAGGCCAAAAGTGTTACCAATTAGGAGCAGGATCTGTTAAACTAAATTTCAGATTTTCCAAAAATAGATTTGTGTTATTTACCGCTTCGCGTTATCTACCGCTGTGCGTTAATTATCGCCTTTGCGTTACTTCACTTTATCACAACTTGAGCTACGTGGGCGTAACCGGACGCTACGTTGCGTAATGAACGCTGCGTGCGTCTGCCTTTTGGATTGCGTACGTTAGTCTTTGTTAGCGACACGTGTACGCAATGCAAAGGATCCACCGTAACACAATATATTTTTATCAATGTAAATGATCCCTGATCATCTACCGCAATCCACACTGACTGCCTTGTATCTCAGACAAACCGTGTGTTTGTTCTATACTTTAACTATTACCTCTACTATGAAATAACAGCAAATCTCTTTTTAGCACTTTCTATCAACTATAAAATTGGCAAACAGGAATAGTGATATACGAAAAATGAAACAGAAATGCAGATATATGCGTGCGTACGCAAGACAAAAGAAAAATAAACAGTTTTAAAAGGACACAAGCGTTTTGTTCTTACTTCCGGTTACCGGGTTCCTTCAGCACTCTTTATCTAAGCGAAGCAGACGCTTATCCCGTCAGCACTGTGAGACAACCTCCCACCCTTTGCTGGAGGGATAATGTCTGCTGATCTACCTAGTGCAGATATGAGAAGTATAGGACGAGCCCGCAATTGACAATGCTAAATTCCTTTGTCGTATAAACAACCCTTTATGAAGCTAAGAACACTGTACGCTGTTTACTTAAGAAGTACCGTAATGGTACGCTATCTGCGTAGCGATCGCTCAGCCGTAGGCGAGACGCTCAAGCGTCACGTTCGCTCACGGCCCAGTGATCACAGGACACGTTATTGGTTATGTCTAGGGGAATGATTCGCTGTAGCGTAGCATACGCTCGAGACCACGAGGAGGTCACCAGCGATGCAGACGCTTACAACACTATACCTTTATGTTAAAACCTTATACCAATGAAATACACTGAATACCTTAATGTGAGTACAGGGTGTAAGTGCAACCTTGTGTAACCTGACTATCTACAAAGCTGCATGAGCGTCACCGACGCTCAAATGAACACTTATCACTATAGAAAATACACAGATGCTGGTTTAGGTTCCAAGGCCTATTATCTGTATTATATCTAATATACTTGTAAAAGGGGATAACAGTACAAATGATACACTACAATATAACAAAGACTTCCTAACCACAGAACTAAACAATAAATACAAAAAGACAATACTACACTGACCTAAATGCAATACAATACAATACTATAATACTATGAGAGATATAAGAGAAAAGAGGAGAGAGAGAGAGAGAGAGAGAGAGAGAGAGAGAGAGAGAGAGAGAGAGAGACGGAGAGAGATGAGAGAAATTGGCTCACAGTAAGACAATGATAACATTAAATAAGAGACAACATGGTTGCAGATAAAACTACACATGTGAGAGACAATCGCTGCGCAGTTAGTCAATGCTGAATACAGCATGGGATGGAAGCTAGACTCCATTTTGAGAAACCTCCCATAATTCTAAAGACTGCACCACATGCCTGAAAGGGGGAGGGGAAGACATCCAGCAGCAGCCATTTTAGATTTGCAGGTCCAAACACATGGCACTCTATACTAAACCACAATCACATAGCAGAAAACACAAGACTCCATTTTCTTCCAAAATGTCCAAGCCTCTAAACAATGCATATGTTCTGATTTTACAATTCCAAACCATCTAAAACACCTTTCACAATGTAATCCAACTTCCTAGAACCATCTCATAATTTCACATCCCAAACAACTCCAGTATCTCAATAACCAGAGCATATTCATCACAAGACCAGATCACAATGTAATTAACACAAACGTAACTGCATGGTGGTATTTATGATTAACAGGATATATATATTATAACTAACCAGCACAACCTATTTTAAATCTCCATAGGCAAACAAATACCACAAATACTATACTACAGATTGTATACTGTTCCAATTCATCACGGACTTCACAGAGTATCCACAAACACCCAACAATCACACAACCAAGTTACAATATCCTATTTAAACCAGAAAGCAATCTATCTGTTTCCTTATCTAGCCATGTGAGGTTCAATACTTAGCCTTTAGTTTGGAGGATGTCCTGGGGATTCAGCCGCCATGCTGCTGGGTGCTAGGTAGCTGTGTGTGTGTGTGAGTGTAGCTACATTACATCTGTTCTCTGAGGCCACACCTGACCACTACCTTCCTGTTTGACCAGTACCTGGGGGAGGGGTCTTTCTTTCTCCTTTGTATTGAGTCACCATTCTCTTTGTATATGCTAATCAGGTTCAGCCCTGAAAACTTAGTAAAAGGTTGTCTTGAGCATCCATTGTTCTAACAATATGATCTTAGCTTTTATTCATATAATCATATCTATCCGCTGCAATGTCCCACAACAACACAACAGGCCTCAAACTAACCCACACCTCATTCTGCTTGCTTCAATACCAAACATGATGTGTTTATCTGGTTCGGTTCGAATGATACACATCCATGACATTAATTCATTAGCCAATTCTAAATCTCCATGATGTCTGGTGCTGTTCATTATTATAACCATGTACTGTATGAAACAAGTGCCGAATCCATCTCAGTGCCATGTCCGAGCAAATGCGTGTGTTTCCATATATTGCTGTGCTCGCTGCGCATATTTGCAAGTATAGCGACTTATATGTGTGCAGTTTATATGGTCTCTCTATGTAATATTTTTGACTTTGACAATGCCCAAAGGGACATGAGTATACTGGGTCCTAGAGACAAAAGCTATGTCGATTTCTGCTTGACGTGTCCTGTAGAATATACATTGGACAGATGATGCCGACTTAAGAGGCGTTTGGAAGGCTGAGGATTGTGTGGAGAAAGGTTCTCGGGCCTGGTCTCCACAGCTATAGCTGGTAATTCTGATATTTTGCCTTATATTCCTGCACAGCCTAGGAAAGCACGACATTATTAAATGCAGCTTTTCGAATAAAGAAACAAGAAAGTCTGAGGTGCGTCCTTTCTTGTCAGAGCCGGGGGCAGAGGAAGGAAGCTGTACAACACAGCTAGTCCCCAGGAACAGAAGTCCTCCCCGGCCTCTACAAAAATCCACTGCATGTCGCTGGGGCTCCACAGGCGGAGCTAGGCCCGGTGGGGACACGCCTTCGTAAGTTCAGCCACAAGTGGGTTCACTCCCTGTTAGATCCCTGGGCAATAGAAATTGTATCGCAGGGATACAGGCTGGACTGTGAGAAGATGCCCCCTCACCGAGGACCCGGCGGGCTTCCCCCCAAGAGAGGGAGCCAGTGTTAACTGCAATTCGTAAATTGTGTCTTCAACAGGTGGTGGTCAAGGGTCCCCTCCTTCAACAAGAGGGTGTTATTATTCGACCATGTTATAATCCCGAAACCAGACGGTTCGGTTAGACCCATATTGAATTAAAATCCCTGAACATATACCTGAAAAGGTTCAGGTTCAAGATGGAATCGCTAAGAGCGGTCATTGCAAGCCTGAAATTAATCGGGACATAAGGGATGCATACCTTCGTGTCCCCATTTATCCACCTCATCAGGCGTACCTCAGAATTGCGGTACGGGATTGTTATTACCAATTTCACCAAGGTAATGGCGGATATAATGGTGCTCCTGCGGAAGCAAGGTGTCACTATTATCACATACTTGGATGATCTGCTCATAAAGGCGAGATCAAGAGAGCAGTTGCTGGACAGCGTATCACCTTCTCTGGAAGTGAAACGGCAACACGACTGGATTCTATATATTCCGAAGTCGCAGTTGGTTCCTACAGCTCATCTGCCTCGCCTAGGCATGATCCTAGACACAGACCAGAAGAGGGTTTATCTCCCGATAGAGAGAGCTCAGGAGCTCATGACACTGGTCAGGAATCTATTGAAAACCAAAACAGGTGTCAGTGCTTCACTGCACTCGAGTCCTGGGAAGGATGATGGCATCATATGAAGCCATCCCCTTCGGCTGGTTCCATGCAAGGACAATGGAACTTACTGGACAAGTGGTCCGGATCACATCTTCAGATGCATCGGTTAATCACCCTATCCCCCAGGGCCAGGGTGTCTCTCCTGTGGTGGCTGCGGAGTGCTCACCTTCTCGAGGGCCGCAGATTCGGCATTCAGGACTGGGTCCTGGTGACCACGGATGCAAGCCTCCAAGGGTGGGGGGCAGTTACACAGGGAAGAAAATTCCAAGGTTTGTGGTCAAGCCAACAGACTTGCCTTCACATCAATATCCTGGAACTAAGGGCCATATACAACGCCCTAAGTCAAGCGGAGTTCCTGCTTCACGACCAACCGGTTCTGATCCAGTCAGACCGCAGGGGCTCATGTAAGCCGCCAGGGCGGCACAAGGAGCAGGGTGGCGAGGGTAGAAGCCACCAGAATTCTTCGCTGGGCGGAGAATCAAGTAAGCGCACTGTCAGCAGTGTTCATTCCGGGAGTGGACACAACCTCCACCCGGGAAAGTGGTGACTTCATCAGGAAGTCTTCACGCAGTTTTGCAAATTGATGGAAACTGCCTCAGGTGGACTACATGGCGTCCCACCTCAATAAAAAGATAAAAAAGGTTTAACGCTGGGTCAAGGGACTCTCAGGCGATAGCTGTGGTCGCACTAGTAACACCGTGGGTGTTCCAGTCGGTCTATATATTCCCTCCTCTTCCTCTCAGACTCAAGGGCTGAGAAATGTAATAAACGGAGGAGTGTGAACAATATTCTTTGCTCCGGATTGGCCAAGTAGGACTCGGTACCCGGAACTGCAAGAAATGCTCTCAGAGGACCCATGGCCTCTGCCTCTCAGTCAGGACATGTTGCAACAGGGACCCTGTCTGATCCAAGACTTACCGCGGCTGCGTTGGACAGCATGGCGGTTGAACGCCGGATCCTAGCGGAAAAGGGCATTCCGGATGCAGTTATTCCTTCGCTGATAAAGGCTAGGAAAGACGTGACAGCAAGACTTTTTCACTGTATATGGCGAAAATAGGTTGCTTGGTGTGTGGCCGGGAAGGCCCTACGGAGGAATTCCAGGGGGGTCGATTCCTGCACTTCCTACAGTCAGGAGTGACTATGGGCCCCCTTTTTCTCTCAAAAAGAACTGTCTTCACTGCCTGAATTTCAGACGTTGTTACAGGGGTGCTGCATATTCAGCCCCTTTTGTGCCTCCAGTGGCACCTTGGGATCTTAACGTGTGTTGGATTCCTAAAATCCCACTGGTTTGAGCCACTTAAGACCGTGGAGCTAAAATATCTCACGTGGAAAGTGATCATGCTTTTGGCCTTAGCTTGGACTAGGCGTGTGTCAGAATTGGCGGCTTTGTCATGTAAAAGCCCATATCTGATCTTCCATATGGAAAGGGCAGAATGGAGGACTCGTCCCCAATTTCTCCCTAAGGTGGTATCATCGTTTCATTTGAACCAACCTATTGTGGTGCCTGCGACTACTAGGGACTTGGAGGATTCCAAGTTGCTGGATGTAGTCCGGGCCCTGAAACTTTATGTTTCCAGGATGGCTAGAGTCCGAAAAACTGACTCGCTATTTAGCCTGCATGCACCCAACAAGCTGGGTGCTCCTGCTTCAAAGCAGACTATTGCTCGCTGGATCTGTAGCACGATTCAGCTTGCACATTCTGCGGCTGGACTGCCGCATCCTAAATCAGTAAAAGCCCATTCTACGAGGAAGCTGGGCTCTTCTTGGGCGGCTGCCCGAGGGGTCTCGGCTTTACAACTTTGTCGAGCTGCTACTTGGTCGGGTTCAAACACTTTTGCAAAATTCTACAAGTTTGATACCCTGGCTGAGGAGGACCTTGAGTTTGCTCATTCGGTGCTGCAGAGTCATCCGCACTCTCCCGCCCGTTTGGGAGCTTTGGTATAATCCCCATGGTCCTTACGGAGTACCCAGCATCCACTAGGACGTCAGAGAAAATAAGAATTTACTCACCGGTAATTCTATTTCTCGTAGTCCGTAGTGGATGCTGGGAGCCCGTCCCAAGTGCGGACTCTCTGCAATACATGTATATAGTTATTGCTTAACTAAAGGGTTATTGTATGAGCCATCTGTTGAGAGAGGCTCAGTTATTGTTCATACTGTTAACTGGGTATAGTTATCACGAGTTGTACGGTGTGATTGGTGTGGCTGGTATGAGTCTTACCCTGGATTCCAAATCCTTTCCTAGTAATGTCAGCTCTTCCGGGCACAGTTTTCCTAACTGAGGTCTGGAGGAGGGGCATAGAGGGAGGAGCCAGTGCACACCAGATATAGTGCCTAATCTTTCTTTTAAGAGTGCCCAGTCTCCTGCGGAGCCCGTCTATACCCCATGGTCCTTACGGAGTACCCAGCATCCACTACGGACTACGAGAAATAGAATTACCGGTGAGTAAACTCTTATTTTTGCAATCAAAGCAATGTGTGAATGCATATACAGTATAAAGATACACACAACTTAAAAACAAGCATTTCTTTATCATCTGTACAAATGTGTGTACTTAGCAGGCATGTCCAAACTGCGGCCCTCCAGCTGTTGAGAAACTACACATCCCAGCATGCCCTGACACAGCTTTAGCATTCTCTGGCAGCAAAACTGTGTCAGGGCATGCTGGGATATGTAGTTTCACAACAGCTGGAGGGCCACAATTTGGACATGCCTGACTTAGAGTATATGCTGTATAATATATAAATATATATGGCTGTACGTTCCATGGGGTTCCACAGTTCTAAGGATAACTACATATGGCGGTGCGTTCCACCAGCTAAAATGGCAGTGTGTTCCACCACCAAAACACCATTGACGATTTGCTTCACTTTATAATCCACTTCACATTTCACTTATCTTTTTGTACTTCCAATTCCCCCTTTGTTGCACAAATGTTCATTTACACCTTTTTATTCCTGGAGTCACAGTGTCGCCGTAACATGCTAATAATGCGGAGGTCCACAGTGGAAGTGATGCATACAAACATTGCGGTGCATTTCGTATGTGCTCCACCACCAGTACAGACGGCGGTGCGTTCCAAATTGCGTTCCACCGCCATCATTTCCGGCCTTTACCGTTTATTTTCTTGTCCTAACACTTTTTAGACCTTGGTCTTCATTTAAACCTTAGCAGTTTAGCCCATTCCTCCAGACCATTATTTCCTTTGTAAATCAGCCTAAAATTGTTTTTCAAAAACCTGTTATTGAACCAGAGGAAATGATGTCACAGGAAGTGACCTAAAATGTAATTTCTACAATTGATGGTTAGTCAGGTATAAATAGAGCTTCCATGCTCAGTCTGTTAAGTCCAGACATCTGTGGACGAAACGCTTTGGGTCTGTTTCCTGATATCTCCTTTTATGGACAGATAAGCATTTTATGTTTTTAATCTTGTATGTGTGTTATCCAGCCGTCTTTTATGTCAGTGTCTAATTAAACAGTTGTTTTTTATTTTTACAATAACTGATGTGGATCATTTAAATGGGAATAGCTCGTTCCCTAAAAAGTTGGATGCAAATGCACATGGGAAATTTATTGTGCTTTTAAGCTGATGCACACTATGTTGTTCCTCCCTTTCTTGTTTTGCCATGTCTCCAATGATGATCGATTGCTTGAAGAAGTGTGTGTGTGTGTGTGTGTGTGTGTGTGTGTGTGTGTGTGTGTGTGTGTGTGTGTAAAAAAACAAACATATAAGTAGTAGTTCACATCACTGTTAAATTTACTAAGCACTTCATATTATAAGCCATACACTATTAGGCACTTTTTATCTCCATTTCCTATATTTGATTTTAGATGTGCCTACCATCACATCACCTATTGTATAAGAGCTGCCACTCACAAACGTTATGAGGAGTGCATATTTGACTTAACCACTCTGCTTATGGGCACCTGGCTATAAACCAGTTCACTATATACTATACTGTATCTATACATTATCATATTCACACCTGAGCACCTTGGTCTCTATTATTCTATATGTATATACACTGATCAAAAAAATAAAGGGAACACTTAAACAACACATCCTAGATTTGAATGAATGAAATATTCTTATTAAATACTTTGTTCTTTACATAGTTGAATGTGCTGACAACAAAATCACACAAAAATTATCAATGGAAATCAAATTTATTAACCCATGGAGGTCTGGATTTGGAGTCACACTCAAAATTAAAGTGGAAAAACACACTACAGGCTGATCCAACTTTGATGTAATGTCCTTAAAACAAGTCAAAATGAGGCTCCGTAGTGTCTGTGGCCTCCACGTGCCTGTATGACCTCCCTACAACGCCTGGGCATGCTCCTGATGAGGTGGCGGATGGTCTCCTGAGGGATCTCCTCCCAGACCTGGACTAAAGCATCCACCAACTCCTGGACAGTCTGTGGTGCAACATGGCGTTGGTGGATGGAGCGAGACATGATGTCCCAGATGTGCTCAATTGGATTCAGGTCTGGGGAACGGGCGGGCCAGTCCAAAGCATCAATGCCTTTGTCTTGCAGGAACTGCTGACACACTCCAGCCACATGAGGTCTAGCATTGTCTTGCATTAGGAGGAACCCAGGGCCAACCGCACCAGCATATGGTCTCACAAGGGGTCTGAGGATCTCATCTCGGTACCTAATGGCAGTCAGGCTACCTCTGGCGAGCACATGGAGGGCTGTGCGGCCCCCCAAAGAAATGCCACCCCACACCATTACTGACCCACTGCCAAACCGGTCATGCTGGAGGATGTTGCAAGCAGCAGAACGTTCGCCTTGGCGTCTCCAGACTCGGTCACGTCTGTCACATGTGCTCAGTGAGAACCTGCTTTCATCTGTGAAGAGCACAGGGTGCCAGAGGCGAATTTGACAATCTTGGTGTTCTCTGGCAAATGCCAAACGTCCTGCACGGTGTTGGGCTGTAAGCACAACCCCCACCTGTGGACGTCGGGCCCTTATACCACCCTCATGGAGTCTGTTTCTGATTGTTTGAGTAGACACATGCACATTTGTGGCTTGCTGGAGGTCATTTTGCAGGGCTCTGGCAGTGCTCCTCCTGTTCCTCCTTGCACAAAGGCGGAGGTAGGGGTCCTGCTGCTGGGATGTTGCCCTCCTACGGCCTCCTCCACGTCTCCTGATGTACTGGCCTGTCTCCTGGTAGCGCCTCCATGCTCTGGACACTACGCTGACAGACACAGCAAACCTTCTTGCCACAGCTCGCATTGATGTGCCATCCTGGATGAGCTGCACTACCTGAGCCACTTGTGTGGGTTGTAGACTCCGTCTCATGCTACCACTAGAGTGAAAGCACCGCCAGCTTTCAAAAGTGATCAAAACATCAGTCAGAAAGCATAGGAGCTGAGAAGTGGTCTGTGGTCACCACCTGCAGAACAACTCCTTTATTGGGGGTGTCTTGCTAATTGCCTATAATTTCCACCTGTTGTCTATTCCATTTGCACAACAGCATGTGAAATTGATTGTCAATCAGTGTTGCTTCCTAAGTGGACAGTTTGATTTCACAAAAGTGTGATTGACGTGGAGTTACATTGTGTTGTTTCAGTGTTCCCTTTATTTTTTGGAGCAGTGTATATGTGTGTGTGTGTGAGTGTGAGTGTGTGTGTGTGTGTGTGTGTGTGTGTGTGTGTGTGTGTGTGTGTGTGTGTGTGTGTGTGTGTGTGTGCTAAAGGGGGGATATGGGCATCCGCGACCAACGGTGTCAGGTGTAAAGGAACTAGAACAGTATTCACTTCTCACAACTTTCATATACAAGGTGAATATAAAAAAGAATAAAAAGTATGTATATAAAAGTTAGATATTTACTCTATATAAAAACAGATTCTTATAGATATGAACTATTTTATATATGGAACACCCGAATGGTAAACCATTCAGATGAACACAGTAAAAGACAAATTAAAAAGGCAGAAAGGACAATTGTTTAAAAAATGGAAAGTGCATGGAAAGGTGCTTATCTTTTGTATGGAGGTCAGTATAGGGAGCAGTCATAAAGCAACCAATGCGTTTCATCTGTTCAAGACTTCATTAAGGGTCGTTGGTTGCTTTATGACTGCTCCCTATACCGACCTCCATACAAAAGATTTTTTTATTTGTTTTTTACTGTGTTCATCTGAATGGTTTACCATTCGGGTGTTCCATATATAAATTGTTCATATCTATAAGAATCTGTTTTTATATAGAATAAATATCTAATTTTTATATACATACTTTTTATTCTTTTTTATATTCACCTTGTATATAAAATTGTGAGAAGTGAATACTATTCTAGTTCCCTTACACCTGACACCGTTGGTCGCAAATGCCCATATCCCCCCTTTAGCACACATTAATTATTCAGCAGCTTACCACTGCTGATTTATTTAAGTGCCTGCAGACACCTTTTGTACTAAGGGTGTGTCAATTATTGGACACTTTTTTAGACTTATAATCTAGTGAGTCAATAGCGCCCGAAGCCCCCACAGTGGCTTGAGAGTGCAGGGTGCTGCGGAGGTGCTTCCGCCAGTAGCAGATTCAAATAACCCTCTAAAAATGGTTGCCGTCAGAGGAGATAGACACTAGAGGTCAAGTAGGACCTCTAGTGTTTCTCTCCTCCTTGGCGGCAGACATTTTTAGAGTACTATTTTAAACTGCTACCAGTGGAAGCACCCCTGCAGCTCTCAAACCACTGCAAGTGCTGTGGGGACTATTGTTATGCTTACTCAAACCTGCACCCACCCTCATCCGTGGCATCGAGCAGGAGACCCCTGGCAATGAGCATGAGACCCCTGACAATGAGCATGAGACCCCTGACAATGACTAAGAAACCCCTGGCAATGAGCAGTAAACCCCTGGCAATGAGCATGAGACCCCAGACACAAGCATGAAGCACCTGACAATGAGCAGGAGACCCCTGACAATGAGCATGAGACCCCTGCTAATGAGCAGGAAATCCCTGACAATGAGCATGAACTGCCTGGCAATGAGCATGATACCTAGAGCATGAAACCCCCGACAACAAGCATGAGGCCCCTGACAACAAGCAGGTAACTTAAAAGTAATTAGAAGCCTTACAGTGTGGCATAATTTGTAAGGGGCATTTTTGTGTGTGGAGCATAAAATGGTGTCAGGGCCATAACTGTGTGTGGCATAATGTGTAATGGGAATTATGGTGTGAGGCATAATGTGTCATGGGCATTATGGTGTTTGGCATATTGTGTAATGGGCATTACAGTGTGCGGCATAATGTGTAATGGGTATTTCGGTATGTGGCATAATGTGTAATGGGTATTACGGTATGTAGCATATTGTGTAATAGGCATTATGGTGTGTGGCATAATGTGTAATGGGCATTTTGGTGTGTTGCATAATGCGTAATGGGCATTACAGTGTGTAGCATATTGTGTTATAAGGCAGAAAAATTACAAATAATGTAAGGGGCATGAATTAGGCTTTTTTTTCCCTGTGGTGGGCAATCTCTTGGCATGCAGGGTGCAAAACTGGGTTATAAGGTAGTCTTTTACTGCAGAGCCATGTCCCTTGCAGCAATGCCACACCCCTTACAGTGAGGCCTCACCTCCTTTTTAGGGATGAGCACCTACAGCGTGTGCAATTTTTTTATTCTTGTAGAGGATAATTCTTTATTTTAATAAAAGTGGCCACCACACTGTAGCTCCTCCCACATTACTCACAGCTACGCACAACACTGCCCACACCACTGCACCAAAACCTGGGAGTTCCTGAACCTATTTTTCTACAAAAATAGCACAGACAGTAGTTCCTTATTGAAGGACCCAGACATAGATTTTGCACTGTGCTCCTGAAAGTTAAAGTCCTTTTGGTTTCATATAGTAAAAGAATATTATTTTATCCACAGTGAAAATAGTCCTCACCAGAGCCCTTATGATCACAGCTGATATCTTGGCCAGTTTTGCACTTATTATATTGGTGTTTGGAATGGATACAGTAAAGTTTCTGAGGGAAGAGAGTCATACGAAGCTACGCATGTGTTACATTGCTGGATTTATATTCGGGATTGGAGGTATGAGATTAATCTTTTTTATACATAGCAGGGACAGAAATAGAAATGGATATAGCTCCAGTAAGAATCAAACTGCAGGATTGTCCAAAATAGCCTATGGGCGGTATCCTATTAGCAGCGGTACTTTCCCACTGCTAATAGGATCGCCGTGGGCCAGAGGCGTCACCGGTTGTGGTGACACCCGGAGCGCACTCTGTATTATCACACACACGTACGTACACACACACACACACACACACACACACACACACACCCACGGGAGCAGCGGGCATCCAAAAGGGGTGTGGCCTAATAAAAAGGGGACGTGGCCTCATATATATTTTTTGCCCCTCCAGGGGCATATCCAGCTTCCCTGAAGATGCTGGCTGCCCCCGAAGACTGCTCATTGTGCAGTGTCGGCTCTTATCTGTGACAGGAGCCGAGTACTGCAGGGGTTTATCTCACTGCAGCACTCGGCACCTGTCACTACAGAAGAGCTGGCACTTTGGTGTCACCCCTTCGGAGGGGTACACCTGGGTGAGGCCCCCCCCCCCCGCACCTGCCTTCTGACGCCACTGCCTTGGGCTATACTATTGTAACCCTTTGGTAATTATTCCCTTGCTTGGCTATTACTGTGTGTCTCTACCCAAGTTTTTATTATAATGACCCTGGGGGTAACTAAATTAGGTTAGTTTGGGATAACCTCTGGCAATATTTGTAATAAGGTAATGGATATGATGCAAATGTATCTCTCAATATATGTATATATGCATACTTTATACCCTTACCATTTATGCCTTATTAATACTCAACACCAATTGTAAGGTAAGTAGTTCTTTATATTACCTTTGATATAGTTCATGCAATAACAATTCTCATACATTACTGTAGGATGAAAGATAAATGCATACCTCCCAACATGACCCTCTCCAGGAGGGACACAATGCTCTGCTTCTGGACTTTTCTCTTAATTTATGATTACCGCCACCTGTGTTGAACAGGTTAATGGATAAGAAAGGTGTTACAGCACAGGTGGTGGCAATCATACATTAAGAGGGAAGTCCAGGAGCAGAGCATTCTGTCCCTCCTGGAGAGGGTCATGTTGGGAGGTATGTAATTGTACTGTATATACCTATACTACAGACTACTTGCATGCAGTACAATTTTTTTTTTAGAAAATAGTTAACTTGTCTTATATACCCATCCCAGATATAGGGGTATATGCAATTGCGGTCGAATTCCCAAAATTGTCGAATTTCGGGACTTTTTCGCCAACAAAAAAAAATCGTCAATGCAATTCAGTACTTTCCGTCAAAAAAACGGACTTTCAAAATTCGACTTTTTGATATTCGACTTTTGTCAAATTCGACTTTTCTGCAATGATACAAGTGCTGCAATTCGACCAAAGTATATTCAATTGAAGTTTGGAAATTCGACAACAGTGCTTTTAGACAGTAAATTCGACATTTTCAATCCGCCACACTTTGGTGGGTGAAACTAATAAAAAAAAATTAAAACATGTTTTTTGTGTGTTTTTTTTTATTGATAATAGCATATCTATTTATATTAGAAGGGATTAGGTACTTGGTTTGTCTTTTTTGGAGGCACAAGTATTATTTATATATTTTTTAAAATAATATATATATATATTTTTTAGATGGAATGGTAAAATTCAGAAAAAAAAATGGCGTGGGGTCCCCCCTCCAAAGCATAACCAGCCTCGGGCTCTTCGAGCTGGTCCTGGTTCTAAAAATCCGGGGGGGAAATTGACAGGGATCCCCCGTATTTTTAAAACCAGCACCGGGCTCTGCGCCTGGTGCTGGTGCAAAAAATACGGGGGACAAAAAGAGTAGGGGTCCCCCGTATTTTATACACCAGCATCGGGCTCCACTAGCTGGACAGATAATGCCACAGCCGGGGGTCACTTTTATACAGCACCCTGCGGCCGTGGCATTAAATATCCAACTAGTCACCCCTGGCCGGGGTACCCTGGGGGAGTGGGGACCCCTTCAATCAAGGGGTCCCCCCTCCAGCCACCCAAGGGCCAGGGGTAATGCCCGAGGCTGTCCCCCCCATCCAAGGGCGGCGGATGGGGGGCTGATAGCCTTGTTGAAAAAATGTGAATATTGTTTTTAGTAGCAGTACTACAAGTCCCAGCAAGCCTCCCCTGCATGCTGGTACTTGGAGAACCACAAGTACCAGCATGCAGTGGAAAACCGGGCCCGCTGGCACCTGTAGTACTACTACTAAAAAAATACCCCAATAAAAACAGGAGACACACACCTTGAAAGTATAAGTTTATTACATACATGCACACCTCCAAACATACATACTTACCTATGTTCACACGAGGGTCGGTCCTCTTCTCCAAGTAGAATCCATGGGGTACCTGTGGAAAAAATGATACTCACACAATCCAGTGTAGATCGGTCCTCTTCTGTTCTCTGTATAATCCACGTACTTGTCAAAAAAATAAAACGCAAACCCGACCACGCACTGAAAGGGGCCCCATGTTTTCACATGGGACCCCTTTCCCCGACTGCCAGGATCCCCCCCCTGACTCCTGTCTAAGAGGGTTCCTTCAGCCAATCAGGGAGCGCCACGTCGTGGCACCCTCCTGATTGGCTGTGTGCTCCTGTAGTGTCTGTCAGGCAGCACACGGCAGTGATACAATGTAGCGCCTATGCGCTCCATTGTAACCAATGGTGGGAACTTTGTGGTCAGCGGTTGACCGAAGGTAACCTCACCGCTGACCACAAAGTTCCCACCATTGGTTACAATGGAGCGCATAGGCGCTACATTGTATCACTGCCATGTGCTGCCTGACAGACACTACAGGAGCACACAGCCAATCAGGAGGGTGCCACGACGTGGTGCTCCCTGATTGGCTGAAGGAACCCTCTTAGACAGGAGTCAGGGGGGGTCCTGGCAGTCGGGGAAAAGGGTCCCATGTGAAAACATGGGGCCCCTTTCAGTGCGTGGTCGGGTTTGCATTTTATTTTTTTGACATTATACAGAGAACAGAAGAGGACCGATCTACACTGGATTGTGTGAGTATAATTTTTTCCGCAGGTACCCCATGGATTCTACATGGAGAAGAGGACCGACCCTCGTGTGAACATAGGTAAGTATGTATGTTTGGAGGTGTGCATGTATGTAATAAACTTATACTTTCAAGGTGTGTGTCTCCTGTTTTTATTGGGGTATTATTTTAGTAGTAGTACTACAGGTGCCAGCGGGCCCAGTTTTCCTCCGCATGCTGGTACTTGTGGTTCTCCAAGTACCAGCTTGCGGGGGAGGCTTGCTGGGACTTGTAGTACTGCTACTAAAAACAATATTCACATTTTTTCAACAAGGCTATCAGCCCCCCATCCGCCGCCCTTGGATGGGGGGGACAGCCTCGGGCATCACCCCTGGCCCTTGGGTGGCTGGAGGGGGGGGAAACCCTTGATTGAAGGGGTCCCCACTCCTCCAGGGTACCCCGGCCAGGGGTGACTAGTTGGGGTTTTAATGGCACGGCCGCAGGGACCGATATCAAAGTGTCCCCCGGCTGTGGCATTATCTCCTCAGCTAGTGGAGCCCGGTGCTGGTTTCAGAAATACGGGGAACCCCTACGCTGTTTGTCCCCCGTATTTTTGGAACCAGGACCAGGCGCAGAGCCCAGTGCTGGTTGTTTAAATATGGGGGAACCCCTGTCATTTTTTTCCACATATTTTTTCAACCAGGATCGGCTCAAAGAGCCCGAGGCTGGTTATGATTAGGAGGGGGAACCCCACGCAATTTTTTTTTCAGATTTTAAACTAAACAGACCCTTTCCCATAGATAACCATGCACAGATCTCACTGATCCGTGCATGGTTATCCAAACTCGACTGGAAAAAGCAGGTCTATTTTTTTGCTGCTTTTTTTAACGATTCGAAAAAAAACAGACCCGCACTTGAGCACTCAGAAACTAACACCCAAATACGAATGAATAGTGAATGGCCGTATTCTATGAAATAACAGCCGCGTTTGACTGATGGTCTATTCATTCTTATTTCGGGACGTTGTCATTCAAACCATTACGAATAGACCAGACACTGCCGAGATTGGTGCTTAGTAAATTCCCGGATTGGGACTTAGAAAAAAAACACAAATCGACCAAACTCGGATTTTTAGTAAATACTGGCCATTGACGGGTTGAGCTGCATGTCAGCTCAATATTGGAGAATGCTGAAAAAGGTGCAGGAACGCTCATCGTTCATCGTTTACCAGTATCATCCCCATACACACTGGACGCTTTCAGGCTAAAAAAAACAAAAACGATAACGACACGTTGTTATTGTTTATTTTGTAAGCAGATAATACTGCGCAAACAGTTTTTATGATCTCGGAGTTTTTTATAACCATCCAAATGCAGCTTCAATCCACGCCACTGGAGTATAGTGAGAAACTGAAGAATAAACAGAGAGCACACTTGTAAATGATTTCAAATGCACAATCTTTGCTGAAAACATATGGTCACATGCATCTAGATTTAAAATTAACACCATGAATGACAGCAGTAACTTAGACGTTCAGTAGCAATGTTACGGCTTGCTTCTAGGCCAGCTCTGATCCTGGCGGGTGACGTCACAGCATCCACGTACTTAGCCACACCCCCAATGTGTTTCGTCCAATAGGGACTTCGTCGGGGGGTATGGTTTACCTCCAAAGATGATCCTGTATATACCCACTTCGGGCAGTCCTTTTACTCATATGATTGTTATCACTTCATTAGAGATACTCCTTCCAAACTTGTTTTGTTTAGAAAACACATTCATTGGAATAGGCTGGGATCTCCCTGAAGGTCGGCTTTCCAATTTACCAAGATTCTGTTACTATATTTGGCCTAATTAACCTTTTAAAAACCAATTCCGCAGCTTCCACTTTAGTTAATATAGATTTGGATGAAATATGTAACAAACAAACAAAATTTAGAGACAATTTGAGCCCCGGAGAGACAGCTGCATTGAAGTCATTTGAATGTAACCCTGAATTGGTCATTAAAACATCGAAACATAGAAAAATAGAATTTGACGGCAGATAAGAACCACTTGGCCCATCTAGTCTGCCCCTTTTTTATTTTATCCTTTAGGCAATCTCATCCCTTTTTTAACCTTTAATTATTTGTAAGGATATTCATATGCCTGTCCCAAGCATGTTTAAATTGCTCTACAGTCTTAGCCTCTACCACCTCTGATGGGAGGCTATTCCACTTATCCACTACCCTTTCTGTGAAGTAATTATTCCTTAAATTTCCCCTGAACCTCCCCCCCTCCGGTCTCAATGTATGCCCTTGAGCTCTAATACTTCTTTTCCTTCGAAGAATGTTTCCCTCCTGAAAAGGGCCTATTAGGGTGGAGGATTAGTGGTTGTTGACAGAAAAGATTATATAGAGGAATGTAATAGACTACTGAGTGACACCAATACATATACTAAATTAAAAGTAGACCCCACAGAATGAATAGCGGAGGAAGTTAGGTTGTTACTACAGAAAGGTGTTGACGATCAGAGCATCATTCAGGAAGAATGTGTTTTTATTTGTCTACAACCAAGAATACTGATTTTTTACAGTTTGCCAAAGATATATAAATGGTTAAATAATTCGCCGGGCCACCCAATCATATCAGGGATAGGGTCAGCAAGTTCACACATATCTGAATTTGTTGACGCACACATTAAGCAATATGTTGTAACATTAAAATCATACATTAAAGACTCCACACAAGTTTTGAATGATCTGAGTAATTTGAAATGGAGTATGGATCTTTCATGGGTAACAATAAATGTGGAAGCATTATATACATGTATACCCCAGACAGAGGGTTTAGAAGCGGTGAGGGCGTTTCTAGATCAGGATGATAATATAAGCTTGGATATAAAGTTTTATTTTAGAATGCATTGAATACATACTGAAGAATAATTCTTTTAGATTTCAGGATGTATTCTTTAACCAAGAATGTGGGGTAGCGATGGGAACACAGTATACACAGAGTCTAGCAAATCTATATTTAGGAAAGTGGGGGAAAAACACCATAGAGAATAACAATCCGTTTGTATCCAATATACACCTATGTAAAGGATTTATAGATGATATATTGATCGTATGGTCAGGTGATGAATTGAGGTTTAATGAATTTATGCAGTATCTGAATAACCAATTCTTTTAACTTACGTTTTACTTCAAATTTTCAGAAGAACAACATTGAATTTTTGGATCTAGTTTTGGATAGTACAGGATGGAAGGATGGGGTTGATATAAAAACATATACACATATTAAGAAAAAAGATTGAAATAGTTATGTACAGTACCAAAGTTGCCATTATAGAGAATGGTTGAATAATATACCATATTCCCAGTTTGTTCTTTTGAGACGTAATAGTACCGATTTAAAAAGGTTTGAAGAACAAGCATATGTTTTTAAACAAAGGATTAAAAATAAACAGCACCCTGTACAGATAATTGAAGAATGAAATTAAAGCAAAGAAAAGAGATAGATCAGAATTGGTTGTATATAACAAAAAGAGAGAGGGGGTATGAAAAATACTAAAATTCCATTTGTTACGATATTTAGTGTGAAAGGTGGGGAAATAAAAAAAAGTCCTGCAGAAACACTGGCGAATTCTGTGTCTTGATCTGCTATTAAAAGATGTAATTCCTAAACAACCAAAGTAGTATATAGAAAATCCTGCTATTTGAAAAATAAATTAGCACCAAGTAACCTCAAAATGCTTAAGAATGCTGAACAGCATTATAGATAAGAGGGGTTTTATGCCTGTGTGAAGTGCAAAGTTTGTCAATTCGTGAGTAAGGATAACAAGCAATTTTATAATTTTAACAATAAGAAACCATGGAAAATCAAAGGGAAATTGAGCTGTTTAAGCACACATGGAATATATATAGTAACATAGTATCTAAGGTTGAAAAAAGACAATTGTCCATCGAGTTCAACCTATTTGTGGTCTCCTATAAAGGATTATTTTGTATAAAATTTTGACTGATGTTGATGACTGCCATTACGTTTTACCCCTCTTTTTTATAATAACCATAGTGCGTGACTATGCCCCGTAACCCTGGATATCCTTATCCATTCGGAATTTATCTAACCCATTCTTAAAGGTGTTGACTGAGTCGGCCATTACAACTCCCTCAGGCAGGGAATTCCAAACACGTATCGTCCTTACCGTAAAAAAGCCTTTACGCCGTATTGTGCGGAATCTCCTCTCCTCTAACCTGAGCGTGTGTCCACGAGTTCTCTGTGTTGATCTAACCAAAAACAGGTCCTGCGCAAGATCTGTATATTTTCCCCTTATATATTTGTAGATCTTGATCATGTCCCCTCTTAATCTCCTTTTTTCCAGTGTAAACATGCCTAGTCTTGCAAGCCTTTCCTCGTATTCCAGCGTCTCCATACCCTTAATTAGTTTGGTCGTCCGCCTCTGAACATTTTCTAGCTCCAGGATATCCTTTTTGTAGTATGGTGCCCAGAATTGTACACAGTATTCAAGGTGTGGCCTCACAAGTGATTTATATAACGGGAGTATAATTCTCTCGTCCCTAGCATCAATTCCCCATTTTATACATGCTAATATCTTATTAGCCTTCTTTGCTACAGTCCTACTTTGGGTACTACTGCTTAGTTTGCTATCTATGAGGACACCTAAGTCCTTTTCCAGTACAGAATCCCCTAATTTTACCCCATTTAATAGGTAGGTGTTATTTTTGTTCTTGTTACCACAGTGCATTACCTTACACTTGTCTGTATTGAAGCGCATTCTCCATTTCGCTGCCCAAGCTGCTAATTTAACTAAGTCATTCTGAAGCAACTCAGCATCCCCCTCCGCATTTATAACTTTACACAATTTGGTATCATCTGAAAAAAATTTACACCATGCTCTCTAGACCTTCTGTTAGGTCATTAATGAAAATAATGAACAATAGCGGTCCTAAAACTGAGCCTTGCGTCACACCACTTAGCACTTCAGTCAAATTTGAAAAAGATTCATTAACCACAATGCGCTGCTCCCTCTTATCTAACCAGTTTTTGACCCAAGTGCATATTGTGCTTCCTAGCCCTATTTCTTGTAGCTTGTAGATAAGTCTCATGTGTGGTACAGTGTCGAATGCTTTGGCAAAATCTAAAAAGATTACATCCACCTCTTTACCCTGATCTAGGATTGCGCTTACTGTTTCATAAAAGCCAAGTAAGTTGGTTTGACAGGATCTGTCCTTCATAAACCCATGTTGATTCATTTTAATGACCTTATTAACTTCAAGAAACTTCTGAATACTACCTCTTAGAATACCTTCCAATACTTTCCCCACTATAGATGTAAGACTAACTGGTCTATAATTACCTGGTTAAGCTTTACTTCCCTTTTTGAATATAGGCACTACTTCCGCTATACACCAGTCTTTGGGAACCATACCTGATATTACTGAATCCTTAAAGATCAAAAAGTTTTGCAAGTTCAGAGTGAAGCTCCATTAGAACCCTTGGGTGAATACCATCGGGACCTGGTGACTCTGCTTCCCCGTCAGATTTGTATTTTTTAAATGCTCGCCTTTTCTTGCCCATAAGTTCCTTTATCTTTTTGTTAAGCCACATCGGTTTATGATTTTTATTCCTTTTTTTGCTGCTCGTAGGAATAAATTTGAGAGTATTTTTAGCTAGCATGAATTTTAGTACCTCCCATTTCTCCGTAGTATTTTTTCCTAAAAACAAACCTTCCCATTCAATATCCCTGAAAAATACCCTCATCTTTTCAAAATTCGCTTTGCTAAAGTTTAGAGTCCTAGTTGAGGCTATGTAGGGCTGCTTATGAAAACTGATATTGAATCTGACCATATTGTGGTCGCTGTTTCCTATGGGTTCCCCTACTATAATCGATTATAAAAAAACAAATCTAGACAAATGTCACAGACTTGTTAATATCTGGCGCTAATAGTAGAAAATAATAGTCAACTTAAATGAAGAGTGTTAATTGGCAGCTGAGTAGAAGCAACTTGCCAGGTTGCTTGTGATTACAACTAATAGACAAGAAAAGAGATTACTCTGCGCCAAGAGACACTAAATAAAACCACAGTGTGCAGTCTGTCATGTGTAGTAATTGACTCAGTAAGACTTCAGATATATGTAACCACTTTTATATTTGGTCTGTTAAAAATAACAAAATTGGACACACAAATAACATATACTTTGTAACAATTGGCTATTCTCTATGAAAGCAATATAAATAGTATACAATATATTTAAAACTAACTTGTTGGCTCTGTTTGGTTGGAATTATATTACTTAGCACTGGCGTCCCAGTGTCAAATTAAGTGTAAAAGTCCCGCAATGTAATAACGCAGTCTCTTGATAAATAGCTTACAGAAATTGCAGTGTATAATTACCCATGTGCTGGTTCCTGGAATAATTAAATGCAGGGTCCGTTTTGTAGAATGATGCACATATGCAGGTAATCAGTATGGTATGGAATTACCGTTCAAAAGGCAAAGCACACACTGGTTGTTTAATTTATCAGGAAGCCTCCAGGATTATTTCTACGTCGCGGGCAATGGACCCCACAGCGGAGGACAATGGTAAGCAGGTGGAATCCTGGATGTAATTGAGGCAACTATAGACAGCCGTGAGCGGTGATCAGCGGGTGCCCACCGGCTTTGATGACGGTAGAAAGCCGTAGACGGTAGACGTTGCGGGAGACCGCCGGCTGTGAACACCTGCCAGAAGCCGCAAGCGGTGATGTCAGCGGGTAGTCGCCGGCTGGAGCGCCCGGCGTGCAGCGTGTAGAGGTTTGCTGAGACTGTAAGGAGCAGTAAGTAGGCTCGATGGGCAGATTGAACCAAACAGAAAACCAACGTGGAGTGGGCTTCAACGCGTTTCGTCTCCTAGGCAACCGGAGACTTCCTCAAGACGGATACCTCCCCTCTCATTGATCCCGAATTTATACTTGTCTAATAACTCTATTCACAACAGCTGTGTCAATTTAGTAAATACTATCATTCAAGGTGTGTGTATAAATAATAAAAGAAATATATATACATCAACATGACTGATTATAAAGACCAAATTTGCGTACAATTAAGCACATACTGAGTCAATCCACCAGAGTTGTTTTACACTTTAAAACATTTTACTGCTGATTAATAAAGCTTAATTAACTTGTTTTATCTCTTAATCAGACAAAGTGCTTATGCTGCACTCCTGAATTGTCTACTTACTTTGGTGTTAAACATAATTTGCTAGGCATAAGTTGGTTCATAAAAAGAGAAACCTTTTAGGTGATGTACTATTTTAAACATAACACCAATTACTAATACTATATAAATTCATTCCGATCTTTTACATTTTTCTCTAAAAAATAATTTATTCATAAATTATAAGGCTAACAGCTATAGTATCTTACATACATAAAATAAAATAAAGAAAAAGAGAATATAGCAATCTGAAAAGGTTAACAGCCTGTAGCTTATTAACTATCTATTTGCTTTGCACCATTATTACAACCAAAAAGGTTTTAATGTATATATGAACAAGAAAACATATATGAATAAAATAAGAAAAAAATGAAGTATAAATAATACACTAACATAAATTAAAATATATACTTATACTTATGAATAAATACATACACAAATACAAACAAAAAACATATTGATCTCTAGATTTATAAATTTTGGCGAGTTATTTATAAATGACTTCGTTCCTTATAATTCTAACACCCAACTTTTGTTGGGTGATAGATGATTATTGTGATATTTAACTAATTTAAATTTGTAATAGACCATACATTATTAGTCAATGATCTAATATGTTGTTAACAAATCCAATGACCTATATATATATGTCAAATGTAGAACTATCTATAAATTTTATCAAATTATTAGGATACAGAGTGTCTAATTTGAAAATCCATGAGGATTCCCCTAAACATAATTTCCGAAACCTATCTCCTCCTCTCTTTGTACAGGAAAATCTTCTTGGTCCCTAAACCATTTCTTTTTTTTTCCCATATATCAAATCTTTCTCAAACCTTTCCACTCTGTTGTTTATTTGTTCATCTCTCTCTTTAAAAATTGGTTGTTCTTTAAATTTTAAAAGATCATCCTTTACCTTTTCAATCTTACTGACTGTAAGGTCCACTTTTTCATTTCTATAGTTAACAAGAAGATTACAAAACCGATAGAGTTAGATCGTACAACAAACAAAAAAGTAAGATAGAGAGTTCTAATACCGTAAATTATTCCAATGAACCTTTCTCCAGACCCACTAGGCCTAAAACACAGCTAAAATCGGAAGTTGACACATATTCACCAAAAAGAAATTTCTCACAGAAAAAGTTTAACACCTCTAGAACAACAAATAGATATCGTGGTGACTACCAGGATAGAAATAGGGCTGGGGAAAACCAAAGTGTACCCTCAGGGGATTTTCCCAGGCAGAACACCTTCCACCATCCAAACCCTTACAAGACTCTCTCAAATCATACTCCAAAAAGGTACAGAGAAAACGAGGATGCAGAGGTGGCGGAAAGGGATCTAAGAAAAGCGAGATACAGATAGACAGTAAAGGAATCTATAATCTTACATCTAAGGATTTAACTAAAGATCAGATTCAACTTCTAAAAAAAGGTTTGAGTTTTGTCCCAAGTAAGGAACCTAACATTTTCGAGTTATTTGTCGATCTGAATAAATTCATGAGAGATCTTTGTAGGAAGTGTTATTTCGCTATCAAAAGGTTAACTAAAAGCCATCCAAATGAAGAAATTTCTCCTGTTATTTTGGATGAATCTGATAATACAAGCCTCCATACGATGGAGGAATTATTTAGAGAGGGTAATACAGCTAATGACACAGAATTAATGCTGTTTGATATCTCAACCAATAATTCTGATTCACCATGCCCCAAGTTCAAAAGGAAATAATTTTTTTTTCCTTTGGAACATAAAAGTGCTGCCATTACTGTTTTTTATAATAAAACTCTGCAAGATTTTAAGACATTATGTAAGAAAACAGAACGAAATAAAAGAAGGTCGTCTGTTTATCATATGCAAAATTTGACCAAAACAGAGAGAAAAGCAATTAAAACTTTCAAAGACGATCCCCTACTGGTTATAAAACAGGCAGATAAAGGGGGAGGGATAGTCCTACAGTCCAGGGATGATTATGTAGCAGAAGCACATAGGCAGCTTAATGATACAGAATACTATACACTTCTGAAATCCAATCCAAGTACCCCCTTTCTGATAGAATTAAAAACGATGTTACAAACAGCTAAGAGCGACAACGTGATCTCAGAAGATGAGTTTTATTTTTTATTACCCTCACACCCCATCACTCCAATTTTTTATCACTTACCTAAAGTTCATAAAGATTTGTCACACCCACCTGGGAGACCTATTATTTCGGGAGTAGATTCACTTTCTTCTAAAATATCTCACTTTGTAGACTTCCATTTGCAGGGTCACGTCGCTACTTTAGATTCACATATTAAGGATACTTATCATATATTACAACAAACCGTTGGTAAAGGCTGGACTGAAGGTTGGGGTTTTTTAACCCTGGACGTCCAATCGCTTTATACCAACATACCACACCAAAAAGGTATTGACTCTGCCAAATATTATTTAGACAGAGATCCTAATATGAAATCAGGGCGACGTGACTTTGTACTGGAAGCCATTATTTTTATTTTGAATCACAATTATTTTCTGTTTGATGAACGTTATTATTTTCAGCGTCTTGGAACGGCCATGGGGACAAGGTTTGCACCTAGTTTGGCCAACCTCTATATGGGCCGCTTCGAAGAAGAATACATCTGGAGCGGCCCATATAGAGAGAACCTGGGCCTCTGTGGCCGTTACATAGACGATCTATTTATCATTTGGAATGGAGGTGCTCAATTAGCTCTTGATTTTGTTAAATTTCTGAATAATAACACTTATAATTTGAAATTCACTCACAATTTTAATTTACAAACCACTCACTTTCTAGATATCACGTTCTCGATCTGTGAAGATAAGATCATATCAACCAACTATATTAAACCAGTAGGGGCTGGTAATTATTTGCACTATTCAAGTGGACATTATAAGCCATGGATAAAAAATATTATAAAGTATCAAATTACCAGAATTAGACGGAATTGCTCGGAAGATCCAGCATTCTAGTTACAGGTTGAGATACTCTTACAGCAGTTTCGTGAGAGGGGATATCCTCCACATATATTAGAGGACTCCAAGCGGTTTTCAAATTCGCTTATGAGAAATAATTTAGAAGGATTAGATAATTATAAAGATCTCCCCCTTTAAACACAAAAATGTCAAACTAAGACAAGAATCACACCTACAGTAGACTCCATGAAATGTATTTCTAAATTTAATAATAGATCAAACGATATAAAAAAGATCGTTTTGACAAACTATGAGATAATTAAACAAGACTCTGTTTTAAATAAGTGTCTACCGTAGAAACCAATGATTATCTTTAAGAGAAACACTAACCTCAAAGAGATGTTGGCACCTAGCTATTTAAAACCAGTAGATCTAGATGTAAATTCTACATGGTTACCAAAAAGACCAGTAGGTAGCTTTAGATGTAATAAACAAGTCTGTTTGACATGCAAATACATGACGAATAAAACCTCATGTGTTACGTCCAAAATTAATGGCAACACTTTTCCGATTAAACAATTTATTAATTGTGACTCAGTTTACTGTGTTTACATGTTACAATGCCCTTGCTCCCTCCAATACGTAGGGAGAACTACAAGGTCAATAAAATCCAGATTCAGGGAACACAGATTAAATATCATTAAGAAACTTCAAACCCACAGTGTATCCCGCCATTTCTGTAGAGTACACAATAGTGACCCATCATCTCTTCGTATTGTGGGACTGGAGCAATTTTCCTGTACAAAGAGAGGAGGAGATAGGTTTCGAAAATTATGTTTAGGTGAATCCTCATGGATTTTCAAGTTAGACACTCTGTATCCTAATGGCCTTAATGAAGCTTTGGACTATTCGTGTTAAGACTAAATAAATAGCCGATTCTGTCCATTTAAAATCCCTTTCCTTTATCTGTATATTAAATTAGGTATTTAGTTTATTTAGCCCAGCCATATCCTTAATAATTTGATAAAATTTATAGATAGTTCTACATTTGACATATATATATAGGTCATTGGATTTGTTAATAACATATTAGATCATTGACTAATAATGTATGGCCTATTACAAATTCAAATTAGTTAAATATCACAATAATCATCTATCACCCAACAAAAGTTGGGTGTTAGAATTATAAGAACGAAGTCATTTATAAATAACTCGCCAAAATTTATAAATCTAGAGATCAATATGTTTTTTGTTTGTATTTGTGTATGTATTTATTCATAAGTATAAGTATATATTTTAATTTATGTTAATGTATTATGTATACTTAATTTTTTTCTTATTTTATTCATATATGTTTTCTTGTTCATATATACATTAAAACCTTTTTGGTTGTAATAATGGTGCAAAGCAAATAGATAGTTAATAAGCTACAGGCTGTTAACCTTTTCAGATTGCTATATTCTCTTTTTCTTTTTCTGTTTCTTTATTTTATTTTATGTATGTAAGATACTATGGGGTATATGCAATTGCGGTCAAATTCCCGAAATTGTCGAAAAACTGGACTTTTTCGCCCAAAAAAAAAATTCGACAATGCAATTCAGTACTTTCCGTCAAAAAAACGGACTTTCCAAATTCAACTTTTTGAAATTCGACATTTATCAAATTTGACATTTTTGCAATGGTACAAATGCGGCAATTCGACAAAAGTATATTCAATTGAAGTTTGGAAATTCGACAACAGTGCTTTTAGACAGTAAATTCGTCATTTTCAATCCGCCACACTTTGGTGGGTGAATCTATTAAAAAAAAATTAAAACATGTTTTTTTTTGTGTTTTTTTTATTGGTAATAGCATATCTATTTATATTACAAGGGATTAGGTACTTGGTTTGTCTTTTTGGGAGGCACAAGTATTATTTATATATTTTTAAAAATATTTTTATTTTTATTTTTTAGATGGAATGGTAAAATCCCGGAAAAAATGGCGTGGGGTCCCCCCTCCAAAGCATAACCAGCCTTGGGCTCTTCGAGCCGGTCCTGGTTCTAAAAATCCGGGGGGAAAAATGACAGGGGATCCCCCGTATTTTTAAAACCAGCACCGTGCTCTGCGCCTGGTGCTGGTGCAAAAAATACAGGGGACAAAAAGAGTAGGGGTCCCCCGTATTTTTTACACCAGCATCGGGCTCCACTAGCTGGACAGATAATGCCACAGCCGGGGGCCCTGCGGCCGTGGCATTAAATATCCAACTAGTCACCCCTGGCCGGGGTACCCTGGGGGAGTGGGGACCCCTTCAATCAAGGGGTCCCCCCCAGCCACCCAAGGGCCAGGGGTGAAGCCCGAGGCTGTCTCCCCCATCCAAGAGCTGCGGATGGGGGGCTGATAGCCTTGAGAAAATGACAAGAATAGCGCTTCCTGATTGGCTGAAGGGACCTCTGTGACAGGAGTCATGTGGGGTCCCGGCATTCGGGGAAAGGGGTCCCATGTGTAAATATGGGACCCCTTTCAGTCCGCTGGTCTGGGTGTTCGTTTATTTTTTTTGCCAAGTACGAGGATTTATATCTGGACACTGGATTGAGGTGAGTATAATTTTATTCACAGGTACCCCAGATCGTCGGATCAGGAGACGTGGCAGTCGGCGGGTCAACATAGGTAAGTATGTGTGTGTCTGCAGGTGTGAAATAAAGTTTTACTCTCAAGGTGTGTCTCCTGTTTTTATTTGGGTATTTTTTTTCCAGTAGTAGTACAGGTACCAGCGGGCCCGTTTTTCTCCTTCATGCTGGTACTTGTGGTACTCCAAGTACCAGCTTGTGGGGGAGGCTTGCTGGGACTTGTAGTATTACAGGAAAAAACAATATTCTTGTCATTTTCTCAAGGCTATCAGCCCCCAATCCGCCGCCCTTGGATGGGGGGGACAGCCTCGGGCTTCACCCCTGGCCCTTGGATGGCTGGGGGGGACCCCTTGATTGAAGGGGTCCCCACTCCCCCAGGGTACCCCGGCCAGGGGTGACAAGTTGGATATTTAATGCCACGGCCGCAGGGCGCTGTATAAAAGTGACCCCCGGCTGTGGCATTATCTGTCCAGCTAGTGGAGCCCGATGCTGGTGTAAAAAATACGGGGGATCCCCTGTCCATTTTTGCCCTGGATTTTTAGAACCAGGGCCAGCTCGAAGAGCCCGAGGCTGGTTATGCTTTGGAGGGGGGACCCCACGCAATTTTTTTCCGGGTTTTCTCCCGTTTTTTCCCGTTTTTTAAAAATCGGAAACAAAATTAGACGGTCGAATTGTGTCGAATTAAAAAACGGCCGAAAAATTGCCGCGATTCGCCGCTAATTGCATATACCCCTATAGCTGTTAGCCTTATAATTTATGAATAAATTATTTTTTAGAGAAAAATGTAAAAGATCGGAATGAATTTATATAGTATTAGTAATTGGTGTTATGTTTAAAATAGTACATCACCTAAAAGGTCTCTCTTTTTATGAACCAACTTATGCCTGTGTTTAACACCAAAGTAACTAGACAATTCAGGAGTGCAGAATAAGCACTTTGTCTGATTAAGAGATAAAACAAGTTAATTAAGCTTAATTAATCAGCAGTAAAATGTTTTAAAGTGTAAAACAACTCTGGTGGATTGACTCAGTATGTGCTTAATTGTACGCAAATTTGGTCTTTATAATCAGTCATGTTGATGTATATATATTTATTTTATTATTTATACAAACACCTTGAATGATAGTATTTACTAAATTGACACAGCTGTTGTGAATAGAGTTATTAGACAAGTATAAATTCGGGATCAATGAGAGGGGAGGTATCCGTCTTGAGGAAGTGTCCGGTTGCCTAGGAGACGAAACGCGTTGACGCCCACTCCACGTTGGTTTTCTGTTTAGTTCAATCTGCCCATAGAGCCTACTTACTGCTCCTTACAGTCTCAGCAAACCTCTACACGCTGCACGCCGGGCACTCCAGCCGGCGACTACCCGCTGACATCACCGCTTGCGGCTTCTGGCAGGTGTTCACAGCCGGCGGTCTCCCGCAACGTCTACCGTCTACGGCTTTCTACTGTCATCAAAGCCGGCGGGCACCCGCTGATCACCGCTCACGGCTGTCTATAGTTGCCTCAATTACATCCAGGATTCCACCTGCTTACATCGGAAACTTACCATTGTCCTCCGCTGTGGGGTCCATTGCCCGCGATGTGGAAATAATCCTGGAGGCTTCCTGATAAATTAAACAACCAGTGTGTGCTTTGCCTTTTGAACGGTAATTCCATACCATACTGATTACCTGCATATGTGCATCATTCTACAAAACGGACCCTGCATTTAATTATTCCAGGAACCAGCACATGGGTAATTATACACTGCAATTTCTGTAAGCTATTTATCAAGAGACTGCGTTATTACATTGCGGGACTTTTTCACTCAATTTGACACTGGGACGCCAGTGCTAAGTAATATAATTCCAACCAAACAGAGCCAACAAGTTAGTTTTAAATATATTGTATACTATTTATATTGCTTTCATAGAGAATAGCCAATTGTTACAAAGTATATGTTATTTGTGTGTCCAATTTTGTTATTTTTAACAGACCATATATAAAAGTGGTTACATATATCTGAAGGCTTACTGAGTCAATTACTACACATGACAGACTGCACACTGTGGTTTTATTTAGTGTCTCTTGGCGCAGAGTAATCTCTTTTCCCCTACTATAATACCTGATACCAAATCCCCATTGTTTGTTAATACCAGGTCTAAGATTGCATTGTACCTAGTTGGTTCCTCAATTAGTTGGACTAAGTAGTTATCATTAAGTGTGTTTAAAAACATATTGCCCCTAGCAGTATCACATGAATCGTTTTTCCAGTTTACCACTGGATAGTTAAAATCTCCCATCACTACTATGTCTCCTACTCCTGCTGCTCTTTCAATTTGCTAGAGTGCAGTGACGTGCGGTGAGGTCAGAGGCTGAGGAGGCACAAATGGTGGTGGGTCTCAGTGACAGGAGCCTGTCTTACCCCCTACACAATGTCTTATGTCTCTGCACTGCATCCATGCAAACATCGGGAAAACATACATACAGTAATGGCCAGGTCATAGCCATCACCCTAGTTTTGTGACTAAACTGGTGGATACTAACTTCTGGGTGAGGTGCCCCCCATTGCACCTTCATCTACAGATCATCGCTGGCCTGGCGAAGTAGGTTACACAGGGCAAAACAGTTGTCAGTGATACAGTCAACAGCACCTGGGGAGGGAGAGCAGGAACATATATGTACACTACGTGTCACTACTGTAGACACACACAGAGTCCTGTCCCCGTACTCACTACATATGCCATACACACACACACACACACACACACCTGTACCCACACTCACTACATATGTCACACACGCCTGTCCCCACACTCACTACATATGCCATACACACACACACACACACACACACACACACACACACACACACACACACACACACCTGTACCCACACTCACTACAGATGTCACACACGTCGGTCCCCACATTCACTGCAGATGCCACACACACCTGTCCCCACACTCACTACAGATGCCACACACACACCTGTCCCCACACTCACTACAGATGCCACACACACACACACAAACACACACACACACACACACAGCTGTCCCCACACTCATTACAGATGCCACATTCACCTGTTCCCACACTCACTGCAGATGACACACATTCACCTGTCCCCACACTCACTGCAGATGCCACACACACCTGTCCCCACACTCACTGCAGATGCCACACACACCTGTCCCCACACTCACTACAGATGACACACACACCTGTCCCCACACTCACTACAGATGACACACACCTGTCCCCACACTCACTACAGATGCCACATCCACCTGTCCCCACACTCACTGCAGATGCCACACACACCTGTCCCCACACTCATTACAGATGACACACACACCTGTCCCCACACTCACTACAGATGACACACACACCTGTCCCCACACTCACTACAGATGCAGGGCCGTCTTAACAGCAGTGTGGGCCCCTGGGCACAGCAATACACTGGGGTCCCTACCCATCCTCCATGGGTGGGGGTGCTATCAGCGGCAGCTTTGATGTCCCGTGGGAGGTAGGGGGTGTTCTATATTCCGCTCAGCATGTAGGACCTGGAGCAGTAATTTCTGCTAATTACTCCTTTACTGCACAGATGGTGGGAGATGGGCCGGGAGGGAGAACACTAAACTGTAGAAGGGGGCATTGGGCTGAATGAAGGGGCCCTGGTACATGACTTCCAGGGTGGTAGGGGGTGTTTAATACGCAGGGGAGGGGTAGATAGTGGAGTGGGCTTAATATTCATCATTTTCTGGTAGGAGGGCAGCTTGCTTGACTGCAGATATCTCAAGTTCCTGGAAAAAGAATTCTCAGCTTTGAATGGGATAAAAAATTAGAGTGTCTCACCTGTCAGGAGGTTCTGGGGACTTGAGTATCAGAGTTCAGGAGCCAGAGCAATCCACCAATAATATATAAAACTTGATATTAGGTGTGTGGAGCTTGAGCAGGTACCAGCTGCATAAAGGCTGATATCTCTTGTTCTGGGCATAGTAGAGACAAGCTGCTAGTGTCTACCGAAAGTGGAGAGTCCCAGCTTTTGGAGTATACCCTCAGAAAAACTCTAAGTCATACAGAGCCTGAGATATCTGGCTGGGAAGAGCAATTAACAGGCTTGGATGGGGACCACAGCTTTGAAGTCAGATATCTCTGGTTCCCTAGGACCGATTTTCAAAAATCTGGTACCCCTGGAAAGAGGGGACCCTCAGCTATCAGCCTAGGGCCCTTACACTCCTGGGGCCCTTGGGCAAGAGCCCATTGAGCCAATACGAAAAGACGGCCCTGTACAGATGCCACACACCTGTCCCCACACTCACTACAGATGACACACACACCTGTCCCCACACTCACTACAGATGACACACACACCTGTCCCCACACTCACTACAGATGACACCCACACACACATAGTCCATTCCCAACTCTCACTACAGATGACACACACACACACACACACACACACACACACACACACACACAGTCCTGTCCCCACACTCACTACAGATGACACACACACTGAGTCCTGTCCCTGCACTCACTATAGATGCCACACACACTCCAGTCCCTGCACTTACTACAGATGACACACACACACACACACACACACACACACACACACCCACACACACCCACATGCAGAGTCCTGTCCCCACACTGGCTGCTACTCACCCCAGTCACTGTGCACGGGTGGCTGCAGCTGACACTTCAGGTCTTCGTTTTCCCTCCTCCCATGCCACACTGCTCAGCTCCGATCTTCCTGCACTTCTTGAATCCGAGCCGTCCATCAGAGCTCAAGAACGCGCCCACTGTGGGGCATGCCTCCCATTACCCTGTTCTATGCAGTTTGATTGGCCACTGTGTAGCCCAGCCCCACTGCACAGACAGTGGCTGACAGTGTGAGAGATGAGGCTGAGCTGCCGCTGCCTCATATCTGTCTCTGCCTGCAGTTCAAGGAGCCCTACAAATCTGGCCAGTTTTAGCTATAAAAATGATTGCAATAATACATAGAATATGCTTATGAGTTATAAATATCTGCTTTGTGTTATCCCAATTATTTTTATAGTGAGAATTCTGAGTATGATAGGGAGCATGACAGGTGAGGCTCTGCCTTCCCTGCCTTCCCTGCCTCCCCTGACTGCACGTCCCTGCTAGAGTGTAGATGCGGTAATCTTTACATCAGGAAAAACAAAATGCCCCTTAAAACTACGGATTTTAGAACACACACGCAATATCACAAATAAAGTAGAAAATCACAGTGTTCCACGTCATTTCGCGGAGTGCTGTAAATCAAATTTTCAAGGTTTCTCGTTTAAGCTATTGAAAAAATTCAGGTGGATGAGAAAAAGAGATATATTAAAATATCTGTCGCGATGTGAAACATTTTGGATGTATACATTAAATACATTTGCACCATTTGGATTGAACAAAGGATGTGATATTGTACCCTTTTTGTATGAGTAACATTCCCGTGTACAGTGTGCTGTATATTGGTGGCAACGGCGTTGTCCCGACCAGTATACCTAAATATGCTGTATACGAGTGTGGTGGAATCAGAACCAGGTATCCCTGATCAAAATGTTTCTTTGTTTATTGTTTGTATGTTGTTTGATTTTTTATGTAATGATGAATTGTATAAAATGTAATGTAGAACTTTGTATACAGTACATACACTGTATTATTTGTAAAGGTTGGGACCTATGCTGAGGATCCGCTATATTAAACCTACTGTAGGAGATGATATAGTTGAAAGCTATGGAATTAGTTTTTAAAAGGTTAATTGGGCCAAATATAGTAACAGAAACTTTGTAAATTAGAAAGCGGACCTTCAGGGAGATCCCAGCCTATTCCAATGAATAGTGTATTTTGTGTTTTCTAAATGAAACAAGTTTGGAAGGAGTATCTCTAATAAAGTGATAACAATCAGTTGAGTTAAGGGTGGTACTCACGGGAGAGATGTGTGCTGAGCGATCTTAACACAGACCGCTCAGCACACATCTCTCTCCCCGCTCAGCACAGCGCGATGTGCTGAGCGAGGGAGAAAGCCGACGGGGGGCCGCTCACTTCACACAACGGTGAAGTGAGCGACTCGCTAGATTGAGCCTGCATGCAGGCTCAATCTAGCAGGTCGCTCACTTCAGCGCTGTGTGAAGTGAGCGCCCCCCTGCCCCTGCCACCCCTTGCTCAGCACACATCGTGCTGAGTGCTGAGCGGGGGGAGAGATGGGCAGGGAGAGAGATGTGTGCTGAGCAGTCTGTGATAGATCGCTCAGCACACATCTCTAGGTGTGTACCCCCCTTTAGTTAATAAATTGAAACCTCATTTGAAACTATTGGTATTACTCTGAAATTGAGTTCGCTTTTCCATCTCATTGATCTTGGAGATGTACACAACAAAACACACCCAAATATAAGGTTTTGCGCTGACCTGCTGATGGTGACGGGGCCACGCATCGCTATCGCTGGGGGGCATACACACGGCAGATCCGTGCTTAAAATCTAAGCAATCTAGCAAGATTGCTTAGATTTTAAGCACGGATCTCTCCGTGTGTACCCCCCTTAAAAGTGGGTATATAGGGACTTCCAGTGGGCAGGGCACCTCGTGTGGCTGCATTTTAACATCTCTCCAGACAAGGACCATATGAATCTGCCTCCATCTACCACTACCAAGCTACTTTTGGAGATTTTGATCACACCTTCGGATGGCTGATGTGTGGTGGATTCCCTAGATACCAAAATTAAGTCTGGAGCTTGTAGATATCCCCCGGAGTCTGGCCCCTGATGGTGGCCTATAAGTGCGCCTCTCCTTTGGCGCGAAAGCTGGCGTGATGGAACGCTCACCTTCACTACAGATTGCCGGCTACTATTCCTACCCGACTCCACTGCCTCTCTCGACCCCCCTCTGGTTGCTGGCTCCTGGAGTGGACCCGCTGACGGTTGCCCGCGGGGAGTGCACCCTTGCCCGCGGGTTACCCTATACCCGATGGCCTGCCCTTTCCCCCGGCTGTGAGTGCTCGGGCTGTAGTGGATGCCCCCCTTCGCCGCGGGACACGCTGTGGCACTCGGTCCGCTCCTGTCCGTTTGACCGCTGAGGATTGGCCAGCGGGAGCTGCCTCTGTGACCAAGGGAGACCCTGTGCCCGCTTACCAGACCCTCTCCCTCCGACTCTTGGTGGCAGCCGCCGGGTCGCGGGGGGTCCCGCTGTGGAGAGCCTGCTGAGCGGAGCTGCTGCGCTGCCCGGGACGGAGGGGCGCACCTGGCTGGTGATTTCTTCCCTGAGCTGCCTGCTCCTCTCCTCCCTGCGTTGATCCTGATCTTGCTGCTCCAGGCGGCGCTTCACTGGGGGCCCTGTCTTGCTTCACCACCACTGCGGGGTGCGGGTGGACTCCCTGCTACACGGCCACGCTCTCTCCCTGCGAGCTGAGACACCGTGACCTGAGGGGCGGACATCGTCTGAAGTGACCCTGGCTGGCGGGGTTTGTTGCCGCGGATGGACCTTGGTGTGACGGCGAGCCCAGCGGAGACCGGAGACCTCTAACTGGCGGGTCGCTAATGGACGGCGGTCCTAACCTCTGGGGGCCCCGTCTCTCTGCAGGCTCCACAGCTGCCCTGATCCTCGGGCCGCTCGGCTACACTGTTCCCTGGCAGCTGTATCACGGAGGCTCTGCTTACTGCCGGACCTGCGTTCCATCCCCCTGCTGCACCACATTGATCATCTCCTTACCTGGTGCGTCTGTGGAAGCCTGCGGCGGTTCGAGCATTGCTGGTTTCCCTGGACTGGGGGGCAGTCTGGCGGCATCTCCCCGGTATTTGACCACCTATGTACCTGGGCTCCTCTAAAAACACCCTGAGCTGCCTGATCCTCTCTAACTGGGCCTACACTTGTTAATTTGGACGCCTGGACTCATCTCCCCCCAGGTACTAATATTGTTTGTGTTCCTCACTATTCTCTACTAACATCCTCCATATCCCTATGTTTTGAACCATTCCCTCCCTGTGTGTTATCCGTATCCCCCCTACACACCTCCTTTCCTTACCCACTCAGTGATCCCCTCTGGTACCCCCCTTTCTACTGCTCTTCTTCTACAATAATAGTCTGAGGGTATAATTCGGAGCACCATTTTCCCTCCCGAAGCATCTGTGGGTCGCCTGAGTGGATACTTTGGGACCCTGTTTGAACTACCCTTGCATTGGCTCAGGGCACATTATAACTATACTGTATCCGCTTTCTGAACTAGTCTGTGCAGCACCCACTCACTAGAAGGTTGTTCTGTGTGTATTTTTATTTGATTTATTTATTTTTTCTTTTATTTTTATTTATTTATTTTTTCTTTTCTATTTCTTTCTTTTTCTTATTATATATATTCGGCTGTATTTCAACTGGTAATTTTCTATGCGATACTGCCCTCATGTGGTGTTCTTGTAATACACTGTAATCTATAATATTCATATGGCAAATGCTACAGTTAATATCTTAACACTCTACAGTGCCATTATTTATCTGACACCGAGCTTAGCGCTGAGTTTAACAATTACACTTCTTGCGTTTGGTTGCCAATACTTAGACCAAATCTGTATCATTAACTGACCGCGTCTTATCGCTGAGTGTGGTGATCAATACGCTATTGCCTCTATCGTGCATGGTTTCTCACTGTAGGTTTTGTTGACCATTTGATTTGATTTAAGCGGTGCTCTGCCTGGAGTGATGCCCTAATACGCTCTGCTGCCGGTGTTATTACTGATAAAGTTGCCTTTCATTGACATATATCTATTGCATATTTTATTTTATTTTATTTATTTTCTGTGTTTATTTTACTGCTACTCCTATTTAGGCGGTGATTCCATTGCTATATATGGGACCTACTGAGTGTTCCTTACAAGCTAGCTCCTTCTCTACGGGAAGCTATCTCGAACCACAGTTTCAATGTAATTGTTTAATGTTCTAACTCTGACCCCTACCCGATATAATCAAACGGATATATTTTTTCACTATCGACTCCCTCTCTTTACAACCTTCATAACTGTCCTCCCCTACAGGGGCATGGACAAATTTGTCGATAAAGTCATGCCTCCCAAACAACAGAATAATGCAAACAAAGCCCCAAAAGCGAAACCCAACGCTCAAAACTCTGGGCCACCTTCCCCATCCTTCTCTGAAAATGATAGCCTGGATTCTCCGGGAACTACTGCCACCTCCTTGACGGCAAAAGAAATCGCAGATTTCATGATGCCACTTATGGATAAACATTTTGAAGACCTCCAAACGCGTCCAGAGGCAGGCCTTACTCATATAGATTCCCACGCCTCTCGTATAACTGCTCTAGAAACCAGAGTTAGTGATGTGGAGGATCGCCTACACTCTTGTCAGGAAGGTGGAGACAGCAATGACAGGGCTATCATACAACTACAAGAAAAGGTAGACGAGTTAGAAAATAGGTCCCGACGGACAATTTGAGATTCATAGGTGTTCCGGAATCTATAGTGGGCCATACTTTAACAACTTTTCTCACTGTTGACCTACCCAAAGCGTCGGGGGTTCTGACTGACTTAGAAATCCCCCATATTGAAAGAGCCCACAGAATTGGCATAGAACAAGAGGATCCTAGACGAAGGCCTCGCCCAGTCATAGCCCGCTACCTGGACTATAGAGCGAAAGAAAAGATCTTGGCGTCCTATTGTAGGTCTCAGGGTCTAGTGGTAGGAGGGACTAAAATACTGATCTTCCAAGATTTCTCAGCGTCAGTCACACAGAAACGTAAAGAATTTTCTGAGATATGCACCTTTCTTCATGGTGAAAAAAATTAGGTTTTCCTTGCTATATCCGGCAAAATTGAGGGTGATGGAGGATGGTAAGCCGATTTACTTCTCTAACCCACTGGAGGCTAAATCATACTTTAAGCCTCCTCAGCTGTCCCCTCGCTCCCCTCGTAGATGACTTACAGACACAAAGGGTCGATCACAGGGTAGGGGAATCATGATTTCTATTGGTTCCCTGAGGTAGGGTTACTATGCTATTGATGAAACACTCTCTCTGTTACTGGATTTGTTTTATTTTTGCTTGTTTGTTTTATATTTCTATTTTGGGTTTCAGGTGCGCACATCTAATTTTAGATGATGGCCACCACTGTACTGGTTTGGTTGAAAATTTGAAAATTTGGTGTATAGAGGTAACTTGGATTATACTTATTGGTTGTATATTGTTCACTGCGAGTCCTGAGATGCTGCTGTGGTTTTTTATTGTCTCTCTATTTCCTGCCTTCCATACCACGGTGGGATATAGCTGTTCCTTTGCCAAATGGGTGGTGTGCCATCTCCGGGATCCCCTGCCTGATGACACCCTCTTACTGATACTTGACCCCTGCTGGGGGGATGGGTAGCCATGTCGTCTCCACATTTAGGTATTGACACCCCCCCACACCTAAACCGTTACATATGGTATCATGGAACGTCGGCGGACTTAATACTCCGGTAAAACGAAAGAGAGTTATTACCCACCTTAAACGGTTTACTCCGGATATCATATTTTTGCAAGAAACACATTGGGTCACCACAGAGGAAAACATACTTAAGGCCCCTTGGTTAGGCTCTTGTATATCTGCTCCTTACCATCGTAAGGCGAGAGGAGTGGCGATAGTATTTCACAAAAACTTTCCGGTCACTATCGTGTCACAGATTGTCGACCCGGAGGGCCGTAATGTCATATTGGACATCGACCTGTACCATACCCAATATACTCTAGTCAACCTTTATGCCCCTAATATAAATCCACATGTATTTATCCGAGATCTTGGCCACGTCCTTCAGGGCAGAACGAATCATTCCCTTATCATAGGGGGAGATTTTAATATGGTAGAAGACCCCTCTTTAGACAAAAGGCCACCAGGGCACAGACCTTCTAACTTGGCGCCTTTTGAACCCTACAGACAAAACTCATACACACCTATCAATGGTCCATGGGTCTCTCTCACGTATCGATAGGATCCTTATTTCAGATACTCTACTCAATAATATAACTCACACAGATATTCACGATATAATGGTGTCGGATCATGCTCCAATTTCCATATCTCTGACTCATTCACACATGCACACTCATAGCCGCATATGGAGATTTCCACATTACTTAGCACACTCTGACGATTTTAAGACCTACTTGATTGGTCATTGGACTAATTATGTCGATGACAATCTTGAACACTGGGAGGACCCCGTTCTTTTCTGGAGTGCCTCTAAGGCGGTTATGAGGGGTCACATAATCAGTTACGTCTCACAGAAAAACAAACACTCTAGGAAGGAATATGAAGCACTTCGTGCTGAAATGCAAACTTCCTTTGCTCAATACACTAATGCACCTTCGGACGATACCAAAACTTCGTAAAAACAAGCACGTCAATTACTGGAGACATACCTTACCACTAAGGCAAAACAGTCGATTGACTTTACACGAAACAAATATTATCGCTGGGGTAATAAAGCAGGGAAACTCTTAGCAACAATGTCTAGGCCATTCAGGAAACGCCATATTATTACCACTTTGAAACACCCTGATACGGGAGCTTTACTGACCAAATCTTCAGATATAAATGCACAATTCCGTCACTACTTTGAAAATGCGTTTCGCTCAACCCCTATTAACCTGTCTGACCTGACGACTATCCTTTCAGACTCAGTGCTCCCTAAATTGACCTCTGATCAGAGAGAAGCGCTTGCAGGCCCAATAACTATGGCTGAAATCAATAGAACCATATCTAACCTTCCTAATGGAAAGTCTCCGGGACCCGATGGTCTGTCGGGCGACTACTACTGAATCTTGCAAGCCCACCTTGCCCCGACCTTGCTAGAATTATTTAGGTCTATACACAAAAAGAAAGCTCCCTACCCGTCTTTTAATGATGCTTTCATGACCCTACTTCCTAAGCCAGATAAGGTTCCCAGTTTGTTGACATCTTACAGACCTATAAGCCTGTTAAATGTCGATTACAAAATACTGGCCAAAATCATGGCAACACGCCCACAGACAATATTACCATCCATCCTCTCGGACCATCAAATGGGATTCGTACAGGGACGTCATGCAGTTAAGGCCATTAGGACGGCTATAGCGGCTGTTGTGGCGGCCCAAAACCCGGCACCCACTCAAAATATACTAGTCAGCTTAGATATCCATAGGGCCTTTGACTCTATACTCTGGTCGCACCTCTATACTGTATTAGAAAAAAAAGGCTTCGATGATACCTTTGTAAATTTTATAAAATACATATACCATGATCCGAATACCTCCCTGTTGGTAAATGGCCACTTAAGCCCAAGCTTTACACAAGAAAGAGGCACCCGCCAGGGTTGCCCCCTATCGCCCCTCCTCTTTAACATAGCACTAGATCCTTTATTACGCACTCTTCAGCAATGGCATACCTTTCAGGGTGTTAGGATTGGGTGCAGAGAAATAAAGATCTCTGCATTCGCAGACGACATATTGTTATATATATCCAATCCAGAACACTCCTTAGATCAAATTCTACACACGATTAACTTATATGGTTCCATATCGGGCTTACAACTTAACATGGACAAGTCTGTGGCAAAGCTCCTCAAGGGCACATTAACTCAACCCCGCTGGGCTTCCCATTTATCTCTGCAATGGGCCAGAACATTTATCCCTTACTTGGGAATAATACTGCCCCGAAATCCGGCCAACCTATACCAGTTTAATATTAAAAAGGTAATACATACTCTTATGGAAGATGTGAAGCGTTGGGAAGGCCTGCCACTCTCTTTCCTGGGACGAGCAGGTCTCTTAAAAATGGTAGCAATACCTAGAATATTATATCCACTACAAAATCTTCCAGTACTTTTGACTAAAGCGGACACGGTTAAATTAAACGCTTTAATTAGGAAATTTATATGGAAAGGAGGGCGCGCGCATAGCCCTACGGAAGCTACACCAACCAAAATTGAATGGTGGTATTAACTTCCCTGATGTCACTGGGTATAATCACTCAGCTCTCTTGCGACATTTAAGAAATTAGTTACAGAGGACATCGATTTATACTTATGTCTCTTTGGAACAATAATTTTTGAGGGACACTGCATTAATAGGCTTATTACACCAACAGGATCGGGAAGTGGAGGAACATATCAAATTGAATCCTTTGCTTTGGTCAATGCGGAGGCTTTGGAACATCCTGCATCACAAGGCAGGACTCAATGGTTTTTATTCTTTACATCTGCCCCTGGTCAAAAATCCTCAATTCCTAGATGGCATGGCTGCCCATCCCTTCACCCTATGGAGGCTTGCGGGAATAGAAAATATTGGGACTCTGGTGTCAAAGGAGAAACGCCCTCTCAATTTTACAGAACTATCCACTAACTACGCCATGGTTAGACCATATCCTTTGGCTTTTCTACAGGCACGCTTCTATATAAACCACGTTCTACCACACTTTTCTGACAAAGACTGGGATAACCCCCTAGACACCCTCTTGAAAAATGCAGTCCCTCAACGTAAAGCTATTTCGGTCCATTATACGTTTCTCAGAGATGTTATGGATCATACTAAAGTGTCGGGAGGAGTGGCGAGGTGGTTGTCTCACTTTCCTGAACTAACAGTACTAGATCTGGAAAAGGTCCTTCTATATTCTCGCAAAACACTTCCTTCCAGCATGTATACTGAACTATTTCTAAACATATTTCATAATGCATACCTTTCCCCGCTACGTAGATTTCACATAGGAACCTCCACGACTCATAACTGTCCCAGGTGTCATCAGGAGGAGGCAGATAACTACCACTGCCTGTGGGCTTGCCCTATTGTAAAATATTTCTGGCACTTAATACGCAGATATACAGAATTAAAATTGACAAATTTTGTCCAATTTACCCCGGAGTGGGCAATTTTTGGAATGGTTAATCCTATGCTACGAATCACCCCGGGTAGTAAGAAATTGCTACTGGCTATTAGCGCAGCGGGTAAAAAAACTATATTACAAAGCTGGCTTGATAATTCGCCGCCTCAATTACCTTTGTTTTTTAATAAATTATACTTTCTCTTAAGAATGGACTGGATGGAGACACTCCTGCATAAAGAAAAGGAAGTGGAACGCTTTTTTTTAACTCTGGGAATCATATATAGACACCCTCCCACTCACAATTAGAAATCAGATTCATTATAGTCTTAAAGATACCACCTGGTATCTTACCAGGCTAATAACACAAGATCCTCCGATTGCCTTAGCGTAGGAGGAGGGGGAGGGGGGCTCTCACTTGTTACCTGTTGGCCTTTGTTGTGTCTCGGGACTCGCAGTCTTAATTAATTAATTAATTGATTATTAATCTCTATATGTCTAAATATTATGTCTGGGACTTTGCTATAGACGGTTATTGATTTCTACTGTATACAATAAGTATTACTCGAAACTGAAAGACCTGTACTATGGACACTAAATGCTATACTAGAGTTACGCATTTCTATGACTATCTTCCATATACCAGAGTTTGTATCATTATGCGACATTTACTTTGCTCACACTTTGCGTCTAGATTTAACAAAGTAACATTGTAACTATTGTGATTTAGTTGTATTAATTCCTTGTTGCCTCAATAAAAAAATAAATTCAAAAAAAAAAAGTGGGTATATATAGGATCATCTTTGGAGGTAAACCACACCCCCTGATGAAGTCCCTACTGGACGAAATGCTTTGGGGGAGTGGCTAAGGATGTGGATGCTGTGACATCACCTGCTGGGATCAGAGCTGGCCTAGAAGCAAGCCGTAACATTGCTACTGAACGCCTAAGTAACTGCTGTCATTAAATGGTGTTAGTTTTAAATCTAGATGTACATGAGCATATGTTTTAAGTAAAGATTATGCATTTGAAATAATTTACAAGTGCGCTCTCCGTTTATTCTTCAATATATATATATATATATATATATATATATATACTAGGTGATTCATCGCGCCCTACGGGCACTCTTCATCACGTCATAAGGCGCTATACCCCCTTAACCCTTGCACGCCTTTGTGGCATGCAATATTTGTATTATATGGAGTATTACCTCCAATCATAATTGTGTGAGTGGTTAAATTTTGCACGGACAAAAATCGTGCAATGGTTAAGGGGTCAAAGCCCCTTGCAATGCGTGAACAGCACATGCAGGGCCTGATGAATCACATAATAGGTGCTGTGGTTGGGGGTGGGGCTGGTGTGGTGGTAACGCGGGTGGGTGAGGGCAGGGGAGGGAGCGTGGGTGCCGCAGGTGGTGGTCCAGAGCCACTGCAGTTGTGGGGGTGCCATGGGTGGGGGAGAGAGGGGTGCGGTGGTGCAGAGGGTGGGGGAGGGTCGGTTGCGGGGGTGCTGCAGGTGGGGGAAGGGGTCTGGAGCCACTGCCGGTGGTGGAGAGGGGTGTGTGGGGCTGCCGCGGATGGGGCCCGGAGGTACTGCGAGTGGGGGAGGTGTGGGTAAGGCTTCTCCTGCTTCTCCTCCTGGAAGCAGCTAAGCTGCTGTCCTCCCTTTGGCAGTGGCTCTCCCGGAGACTTGCACAGCAGCCAAGCAGCCAGTCACTATTGTTAGCGCCGGTGTCCCAAAGCGCCGCATTACAGGGAAGAGGAGGCACTCAATAAACTACAGCTCCCAGCAGGCTCAATGTAAAAGATGAGAGTGCTGTGCAGTGTCAGTGACACTGCACACCCACAGCACTGCACAGCACTGTCACCTTTTACATTGATTCAGCGTCCATACATTACCCTGCGTGATATCACCCACTCTATCCATTACATTAGCCATCTCGGGGCTTCCAGGCCGGCAGCCCAGGTGCTGTGTTGCAGAGTCAGGGCCTCTGGGGATCTGGGCGCAGCTGTGGTGGGGAGGCACTTCTGTGACATCATGCGCAGAGGAGGCTATGGGGCGCAGAGAGTATGTGGCATAGGGAGGGCTATGAAAGCCTCAGCTGTTCTACTTCATACACATCTATGCCGGTGGCCACAGCAGCTTTTGTTCCACCTGCACCGCGGATAGGAAGTGGGGATTGCTGATGCTGGAGGGGGCAGGCGGACTGGCAGCAGGACATAGGACGCTACAATAAAAGGATTTATTTTTTTCCTTATCTACAGTGCAGAGACTTGCTGCAGATGCAGTGGCAAACCCTCCAACTGTACCTTTTTGGCAGGTACAGTACCTTTTTTTTATGGTCTGTACCGATTTTTGGTTCTCCAAACTTCCATTTAAAGTATAGGAAAAGGGGCGTGGTCGTACCACTTTACCCGTGGCTACGCCACCTTTTCAAATTTGTACCGATTTTTATGTGTACATTGTTGGAGGGTATGTTGCTGCAGATGCAGTGGGCCTATTTTGGGGTGTGGAACTGGAGCTGAAGCTCCATCAGCCCCATTGTTAATCCTGCTCTGGGAACACACAGCAGCCAAAGGGTAGAGCCTCCCATTGGATGTAACCTGGGTGGGAGGTCGTTTCTCACCCAATCAGCTATGGACTGGGTGTGATAGACCTGTTGCTAACCCTAGCCACGCCCAGCATTATCCACACAGTCACAGAGTGACAGATCTGTGCTATTATATGGGAGATATTTTATATATATATATATATGGGTGTAGTACTGCTGATCGCCGGTCAGCTTACCGATGCCGGGATCCCGGCAGCATACCGACACCGGGATCCCGGCGGGGAGGGGCGAGTGCAGCGGTCGCCACGGGTTCTATTCCCACTCTATGGGTGTCGTGGACACCCACGAGTGGAAATAGTCCCTATTGTCGGCATGCCGACCATCGGGATAGTGACCCGTCAGGCTGGTGGAGGAGGTCAAGTGACTGTCGGTCAGCTGACCTGCGGTCACATGAATACCACCCATATATATATATGTATATATAGATAGATACACACACAAGTATATATAGATACACACAAATAAATATATATATATATATATATATATATATATGAAAAACAAAGGGTGAGAATAGGCACCTCCTAGTGTAGTATTATGTAAAATAGTGTGCCCAACACCTTCGGTATCACCCCTACAAATTTAAGGTGTACCGTATATGGTGGAATTCCAACCACCTTTCTTAATGGCAAAAATGTCACTCTTTCAATATGCAGTGAAATTAGATGTCATCTGTGGTATCCTGGTGGTAATTCTACCTTGTTTTTACCTCATGTAAGGGAGATAAGAGCAGAAAAGGACCAATGGTGCAATACGTTTTTAAAAATAAAAACACATTTATTCAGAACTAGTCCAATGATAAAAAAATTGCCCGTACAATGTAAAAGATTAAAAACAGCTTATCTGTCATTGGTCGTTCATACGAGTAAAACACTCAATGCGTTTCGTCCGTTGCCCACGGCCTGGACTTCCTCAGGAGTGTGATAGTGTGATCATCTAGTACGATTGCCAGCTACAGTAGGATGGATAGCCATGTGTCTGTGTCCATGTGTGAATATAAAATGGCAACTCACAGCTCCCTTTACCCTAATCTCACTGTGTGTATGGACCTTAAGGCTGGGTACACACTATCCAATGTTCAGCCGATATAAATCGTATGAGCTGCCAGCTCGCACGATATTGCGGAAACACCAGATAGTGTGTACAGACTATATCGGCTCCAATGCACGCTCCTGGGGGTCTCACTGGACGTCCTGCATCTTTTAGGCTCCTTCCCCTTCACATCATATAGTGCCCATTTAATACATATACATTGTGTTAATACATTAATTTAACAGGACGCATTATTGCCGATGCGCATTTCACTTGTTACAAGCTTCCTCAGGGCTCATAGGAAGCTTGTAACAAGTGAAATGCGCATCGGCAATGATGCGTCCTGTTAAATTAATGTATTAACACAATGTATATTCACTGCAATGATACTACTGGGGACTACAAACGAAATGTTATTTATAACAAACCATTATCGTGTATTGCAGGGAGGGGACGCTCACCCTGCTTATAGAAATACCATACGAGGAAAGCACTTTTTGTTCATGATATAAAATATATCATTGGTATAATAAAGGACCACTAATATATAGGGTCCCTCTTATCAGAGAGGATTATTAATTATTGTGCACTAATATTGCAGGATACAGTGCAATCATAACAATTCCTCTTCAGGATATAATCATTCTGACTCCATCTAGCCAGATGATTTTGAACTTGTTACATATGTTGTGCTAAACCCCAGCTCACATCAATAGAGCAAGTGGAAACAGCATTAGTAGCCCATTAAGATACATTTGGGCAACAAGCAACATTTCCCCAGTGTATCCTTTTTCCCTTCCTTCATAATCATTTGTAGGCAAAACTGTGAAACTACAGTGGCAAAAGCCAAATCACTAGAGATAAACACAGTTTACAAAAACAAATTGGACAGTTATTAAGATACTTAATACATTTCAATAAAATTGTAATAAAGACAGGATGCATCTAACAATTAAAAAAAAATATATATATTCACACAACACAAAAAAAAATTGTTTTGTTTTTTTTGGTTCTCACTTTATATCACACCTTCACACTTAATTCTTATTTCACTCTAGTTAGCCCCTTAGCAGGCTTTTTTGTAAATATTTCAAACATCATACCAGATCATACTTGCCTACCTGACCCTCTCCATGAGGGAGAAAATGCTCTGTTCCTGGACTTTCCTGGTAATGTATGATTGCCATCACCTGTGGTGAGCTAGTTCATTGATAAGAAAGGTGTTTCACCACAGGTGATGGCAATCATACATTACCAGGAAAGTCCAGGAACAGAGCATTTTCTCCCCCATGGAGAGGGTCAGGTAGGCAAGTATGTACCAGCCAGAAGGCTGAGAATATGTAGCGGCTGAATACATTTTAATATTAAAGACATTAAAAGTCATATTTTATACTAATAATAGAAAAATGTGCACCCAATAAATCCAATCTTTCTCTCCTCTTCATACATTTGATATATACATATATATATATATATATATATATATATTCTATGTATAATGTATGTATTTTCATGATTAATAAGCAGCAGCAGCAGCACACTCACTATTCACTGCTCCGTGACACCATCCCTTTGGTCACGCCTACACACAGCCTCTAGCAGAGCCTTCTGTGTGCAGAAGAGGACTCCCGGTGCAGGGCAGCGGCTGCAGCATCATTAACCGCTCCCCCACACCTCTGGGTGCCACTGGGAGAGGGACAAGGAGCGGCCAGGATTGGGTAAGCATGCCGATCCTGTGTACACACTGGACGTAGCACTTGAAATCATAACAGACATCTTGTGATTTAATGTCCTGCACAAAAGATGCAGGACGTCCAGTGAGACCCCCAGGAGTGTGCATCGGAGCCGATATAGTCTGTACACACTATCTGGTGTTTCCGCAATATCGTGCGAGCTGGCAGCTATTACGATTTATATCGGCTGAACATTGGATAGTGTGTACCCAGCCTTAAGGTCCATACACACGGTGAGATTAGGGCTATGCCCAATTCTCACTATGCAACATGGACTTTGGTTGGTATCGCAAGCAAAGATGACTGTGCTTGCGATACCGATTTTGGCTAAGTGACAATTTTGACTATCTTTTACATGAGATAGTCAAAATTGACTTGCCTGCACAATCAATTTTTGCTTGCGATGCCGATCCCGCGGGACCGCACATCGGTATTGCAAGTTGTGTACACACGGTGTGATATGCACTAACTTTCCTTACGATTTTGACTATATAGTCAAAATCGTAAGAAAAGTTAAGTGCATATTGCACCGTGTGTACACACCTTTAGTCACCTCGCAGATCTGTCTGACAGGGACAGGGCCAGCTCCAGGCCTACTAGCACCCTGAGCGAGAAAATTTCGAAGCGCCCTTCCTCCCCATGCGCCTAAGGCGTGCGCTCTCCTGGAAAAGTGGGTGTGGCCCGCAACTTTATGTTGTAAAACTAAAAATACATATATTTTCACACCCCCTCTACATACACAATTAGAAGACTTACACATAGCGCCCACAGAAGTGTTCCTTATAGTGTCAGATACACATAATGATCCCAGTAGTACAGTGCCAGCTACACATACACCTCCAATAGTGCCAGATACATATACGCCTCCAATAGTGCTAGATACACATATGCCCCCAGCAGTGCAGTGCCAGATACACATTATATGCCATCAGCAGTGCCAGATACATATTATATACCCCCAGCAGTGCCAGATACATATTATATGCCCCCAGCAGTGCCAGATACACATTATATGCCCCCAGCAGTGCCAGATACACATAATATACCCCCACAGTGTCAGATACACATGTTCCCCCACAGTTTTAGACACACATAATGTGCCCCCACAGTGCCAGATACACATACAACCCCTGTACTGGTGCTCTCCACTGTCAGCCTCTCCTGCTGCTTCTGCAGCTGCTGTGTGAGGGGAAGAGAGCACAGTGCGCGCCTCAGTCTCCAGAGGCCCCCTGTCCTGCATCTGAAATCGGCCGCTGGTCCGTCAGTCAAAGCTCACGGTTGGGCAAGAGTTGCCGCTGCTGGTCTGCGAGCACTGATTGGCTGACGGACCGGTGGCTGATATAAAATTGCAGCCGAATACCGGCCGCCCTTAGGAGTTGGCGCCCACTACAACACCCAGACATGCCCTGCCCACTACAACACCCAGACACATCCCCTCATGCACTACAATGCCCAGACCCCCCATACACTACAACGCTCAGACACATCCCCTCATACACTATAACGCCAAGATCTCCCCATCCACTACAATGCCCAGACCCCACTACAACACCCAGACACCCTCCTGATGCACTACAACTTCCCCCACACCCTTCATACACTACAACACACACCCCTCGTACACTAGAACACCCAGGCCACCCCCTTTACCAGAATTCACCAGTTGTTGCTGAATATGGAGCAGGCATTCCCTGGCTGCAGTTTTTAGCTCCATACAGTTTGTGTACACCCTGCTCCCGCCGTCCAGAGCAGAGAGCACAGGTCCCGCCTTGTGTGTGAGAGGGTTAGTGGGAGGGGGAGCAGATAGAGGAGCTACGACAGAGTGTGTGCTGAAGTCAGTGACATGTTCCCTGCCCCTTTTGAGCATCAGCTGCACCTGGCACTGGCAGCATGGACCAGGAAGGGAGTAGGAGTTGCAGGACGGGACAGGGGCTGGGTCAGATGGAGCGAGACAGACAGCTCCTGCTGCAGAATCAAACTTAGAGCACACAGCACAGACAGAACAGAGGAGGAGGAGGGGGCATTGTACGTGCGGCCTACCTTCTAGCCTCTGTCTTGAGTCCTAGCAGTGGCTGTGCTGACGCCGCACAGCAAACACACAGTTTAGCTTTGGCCCACCCACAGCACCCCCCCTCCTCATCACACAGCCACTGCTAGGAGGCCAGGAGGCGGGCCTCAGGACGGATGATGCTGCTGTAGGGACCTGGCTCCAGGCTCCATATAGCAGCGAGAGCTAGCGGCGCCCATTAAGTGTGGTGCCCTGTTCGGCTGCTCTATTGGAACGTGCCTGGAGCCGGCCCTGGGCAGGGATATCTGTAAATAAATTAGAATATCTTCCTTAGGCAGCTACTTAATATAATTTGCTAGTGCTTTAGATAGATCTGCAATCTCCCAATTGTATTGAGTCTTGCATGCTGGACTGTCAAAATATAAGAAGTTCTCTTACTTGAAGCTGTCAGTGACAATGTTGGTTATAGTCTCTGGGTTAACACTTCAGTTGAGATTAGCAGCACTCCATGTTCTACAGAGATAGCTTTTCTGATAATGCTGCATTTGATTACACATATACAGTACTTTAATAGCTCCAATGTATGAACATTTAACTTTATGCTGCCTTGCCTCCATTAAAGACAGAGTGCTCCTCAGTTACTTTAGATGTAATAGAGGCTAAAGGCTTAGTAGTTTTAGGATTTTGGATATGTACAAATCTATTGAGTGTATGCTGAGTGCAGTGTATTTTACATCTCACCGCATGCAGGTTATACTGTACTGTCACGACGTCTCTCCCATAGAGAGGAGCCGCGGGAGGCAAGAGATGGAGCAGCAGCAGCAGCAGCGGCGGCTGCGGCGGACGGGAAGCAGTGGTAAGTATTGTTTGTTTTTTGTGTGTGTGGTTTTTTTTCAGCGGCAGGGGGCACAGCAGCAGAGGGCACAACTCCAGGGGGCACAGCAGCAGAGGGCACAACTCCAGGGGGGCATGCAGCAGAGGGCACAAATACAGGGGGCACAGCAGCAGGGGGCACAAATACAGGGGGCACAGCAGTAGAGGGCACAACTCCAGGGGGCACAGCGGCAGAGGGCACAAATACAGGGGGCACAGCAGCAGAGGGCACTAATACAGGGGGCACAGCAGCAGAGGGCACAAATACAGGGGGCACAACTCCAGGGGGCACAGCAGCAGAGGGCACAACTACAGGGGAAACAACTACTGGGGCACAGCTACTGGGGGGAAAAGCAACAAGCGACGGGGCGCAACTCATGGGGCACAGCTACTGCGGGCACAGCTACAGGGGGCAAATCTACTGGGGGGCACAATTACTTGGGGCAAATCTGGGGGCATAACTGTGGGCACGCCCCTATTTTTGGGTGCGCGCTTCCGGCGCACACAAACTTTTTTACCGCGGGGGGCGCCAGTGGAAACTTTCGCACTGGGCGCCACAAGGTGTAGAACCGGCCCTGTGTACTGGCTGCTTGATCCTTTCCCTTCTGCTGTAGCTTGGCTATTCCCCCGATCTCCTGCTGACTAAGGGACCTATATATCACCACCATGATCACCATGGTAAGTGATAAAATCACTTAAACACGCACTGCGATAATTGATTACATCGCAGGGATGTACCAATTATCGCATGCAGGAACTGAGCAAGCTCTGTCCCTGCGATGACACTCCACAGCATCATCAGGGTATTTTTTGTAAATATGCCAAGATGGTGAGCGCTGTGGGAAAAGGGGGCTGTAGCACGGGTCGCAGCTGTGTATATATATATTAGAGATGAGCGGGTTCGGTTCACCGAGATCCGAACCCCCCCCCCCCCCCCCCCGAACTTCACCTGTTTTACACGGGTCCGAGGCAGCCTTGGATCTTCCCGCCTTGCTCGGTTAACCCGAACGCAGCCGAACGTCATCACCAAGCTGTCGGATTCTCGCGAGATTCGTATTCTATATAAAGAGCCGCGCGTCGCCGCCATTTTCACTCGTGCATTGGAGATTGAACGGAGAGGACGTGGCTACATTCTCTGCCTGAATAGCTCCATATCTGTGCTCAGTGTGCTGCAAATATCTGTGTTCAGTGTGCTGCAAATATCTACGTTCTCTGCCTGAAAAGCTCCATATCTGTGCTCAGTGTGCTGCAAATATCTGTGCTCAGTGTGCTGCATTTTGGTGACCAACAGTATATAGTTGTACAGTAGGCCATTGCTGTATCTTGCAGCTCTGTGTCACTGCAAGTATCCATTCCATATCTGTGCTGCATTTTTGTGAGCAGTATATATACTATAGTAGTACAGTGCAGCATTTTGGTGACCAACAGTATATAGTTGTACAGTACAGTAGGCCATTGCTGTATCTTGCAGCTCCGTGTCACTGCAAGTATCCATTCCATATCTGTGCTGCATTTTTGTGAGCAGTATATATAGTATTACAGTGCAGCATTTTGGTGACCAACAGTATATAGTTGTACAGTACAGTAGGCCATTGCTGTATCTTGCAGCTCTGTGTCACTGCAAGTATTCATTCCATATCTGTGCTGTATTTTTGTGAGCAGTATATATAGTATTATAGTGAAGCATTTTGGTGACCAACAGTATATAGTTGTACAGTACAGTAGGCCATTGCTGTATCTTGCAGCTCTGTGTCACTGCAAGTATCCATTCCATATCTGTGCTGCATTTTTGTGAGCAGTATATATAGTAGTACAGTGCAACATTTTGGTGACCAACAGTATATAGTTGTACAGTACAGTAGGCCATTGCTATTGATATAATAATATTACTGGCATATAATTCCACACATTAAAAAAGGGAGAACAAAAATGTGGAGGGTGAAATAGGGAAAGATCAAGATCCACTTCCAACTAGTGCTGAAGCTACTGCCACTAGTCATGGCAGAGATGATTCAATGCCATCAACGTCGTCTGCCAAGGCCAATGCCCAATGTCATAGTAGAGAGCATGTAAAATCCAAAAAACTAAAGTTCAGTAAAATGACCCAAAAATCTAAATTAAAAGCGTCTGAGGAGAAGCGTAAACTTGCCAATATGCCATTTACGACACGGAGTGGCAAGGAACGGCTGAGGCCCTGGCCTATGTTCATGGCTAGTGGTTCAGCTTCACATGAGGATGGAAGCACTCATCCTCCCGCTAGAAAACTGAAAAGAGTTAAGATGGCAAAAGCACAGCAAAGAACTGTGCGTTCTTCTAAATCACAAATCCCCAAGGAGAGTCCAATTGTGTCGGTTGCGATGCCTGACCTTTACAACACTGGACGGGAAGAGGTGGCTCCTTCCACCATTTTGCACGCCCCCTGGAAGTGCTGGAAGGAGCACCCACAGTCCAGTTCCTGATAGTCAAAGTGAAGATGTCACTGTTGAAGTACACCAGGATGAGGATATGGGTGTTGCTGGCGCTGAGGAGGAAATTGAAAAGGAGGATTCTGATGGTGAGGTGGTTTGTTTAAGTCAGGCACCCGGGGAGACACCTGTTGTCCATGGGATGAATATGGCCATTGACATGCCTGATCAAATTACAAAAAAAAATCACCTCTTCGGTGTGGAATTATTTGAACAGAAATGCAGACAACAGGTGTCAAGCCGTGTGTTGCCTATGTCAAGCTGTAATAAGCAGGGGTAAGGACGTTAACCACCTAGGAGCATCCTCCCTTATACGTCACCTGGAGCGCATTCATCAGAAGTCATTGACAAGTTCAAAAACTTTGGGTGACAGCGGAAGCAGTCCACTGACAACTAAATCCCTTCCTCTTGCTTCTGCAAACCACACCACCAACTCCCTCAGTGTCAATTTCCTCCTTCCCCAGGAAAGCCAATAGTCCTGCAGGCCATGTCACTGGCAAGTCTGACGAGTCCTCTCCTGACTCGGATTCCTCCGATGGATCCTTGAGTGTAACGTCTACTGCTGCTGGCGCTGCTGTTGTTGCTGCTTGGAGTCGATCATCATCCCAGAGGGGAAGTCGGAAAGACCACTTGTACTACTTCCAGTAAGCAATTGACTGTCCAACAGTCCTTTGCGAGGAAGATGAAATATCACAGCAGTCATCCTGTTGCAAAGTGGAAACTCAGGCCTTGGCAGCTGTGTTGGTGTTAGACGTGCGTCCGGTATCCAGTGTTAGTTCACAAGGACTTAGAGAATTTCTTGTGGTAATGTGTCCCCGGTACCAAATACTATCTAGGTTCCACTTCTCTAGGCAGGCGATACCGAGTATGTACACAGACGTCAGAAAAAGACTCACCAGTGTCCTAAAAAATGCAGTTGTACCCAATGTCCACTTAATCATGGACATGTGGACAAGTGGAGCAGTTTGGAGGTTGTTTTGCAATGAAGCAAAAGAAAGACTGTTTGGTATGTCTCTCTGGGGCACACTTTATTTAAATTGACTGAATAATGAAATTATGAAACCATAGATTATATATGAAACATTAAAACTTAACTTTTAATATATTCTATAGACGAAAAAAAAATATATATAATAATGTAAGGAAAAAATGAATTAATTAGCAATGTAAAGAAAAAAGTGTCGCTGTATAAATCAGCAAAATATGTTAAAACAAGTATTAAATAGCATATGTAGATAACGATATAGTGATATGTCACTCGCTATGTTAAAAGTGGGTGGCAGAAGGTTTGTCTATACACCCACTGGATTTTAAGCGAGTATTACTGTTAGACATTTGTCCAGTGCGAAAATAGAAATTCTTGTTATCTCTATCAATTTATGATTGGATATACACATGTATATTTCATATGAGAGATACAAGAAAAAGCCGGCTTATTATATCACCGGACTCCTATTAAAGTGGTCAGCTGTAATGCGTATTCTGCAATGTTAACATTGCAGAATACGCATTACAACTGACCACTTTAATAGGAGTCCGGTGATATAATAAGCCGGCTTTTTCTTGTATCTCTCATATGAAATATACATGTGTATATCCAATCATAAATTGATAGAGATAACAAGAATTTCTATTTTCGCACTGGACAAATGTCTAACAGTAATACTCGCTTAAAATCCAGTGGGTGTATAGACAAACCTTCTGCCACCCACTTTTAACATAGCGAGTGACATATCACTATATCGTTATCTACATATGCTATTTAATACTTGTTTTAATCTATTTTGCTGATTTATACAGCGACACTTTTTTCTTTACATTGCTAATTAATTCATTTTTTCCTTACATTATTATATATATATTTTTTTTTTTCGTCTGTAGAATATATTAAAAGTTAAGTTTTAATGTTTCATATATAATCTATGGTTTCATAATTTCATTATTCAGTCAATTTAAATAAAGTGTGCCCCAGAGAGACATACCAAACAGTCTTTCTTTTGCTTCCTTGCAAAACAACCTCCAAATAGTTTCTTCTGAAATAATGCCCGGGAGCACTGCCAACCCTGTTCTGCCCCAAAAGCTTTTTTAGGCAAAGTTGGCAGCTATATGTTGGTCAAAATTCTTACTTTAATGGAAATTTAATTTTGTATCAAGTAATGTACAATCTGGTCCAGTGCAGACTCCAAAAACCCCATCCAGTATAATGACAAGTGGAGCAGGGCAAACTCAGGACTATATGACTGTGACAGCCCACTGGGTAGATGTATTGCCTCCCGCAGCAACAACAGCAGCGGCGGCACCAGTAGAAGCACCTCGCAAACGCCAACTCGTTCCTAGGCAGGCTACGCTTTGTATCACCGCTTTCCATAAGAGGCACACAGCTGACAACCTCTTACGCAGTGCTTAAAGTGGTCCTAGAGAGGTGGTGGAACTCACCCCCCTCCCCACAGTGCCCATGTAATAAAGGTATTGCGTGCGCCGTAGGCGCGCGCAGCAAAAAGGGGGGGTGGCCTCAAAAAGAAAGGAGCGTGGTCACACAATAGTAATAATGCCCACAGTAGTAGTACCCAAGTGGAAATTTTGAAGTGGGGGTATGGAAAAGTGAAGTGTGCAATTATGTGCGCGCCGAAGGCGCGCGCACTCCTGACAAGGGGGCGTGGCCACGCAAAAGGGGGCATGTCCTTCAGTGTAGTTTACCACACCATATACCCCTTATACACATTATGCACCACAATAGTAGGACCCCTTTCCCATTATACCTCACAGTATGAGCCGAAATTCACATTTATACCACACAGTATGAGCCACATTCATATTACACCACACAGTATGAGCCAAATTCACATTACACCACACAGTATGAGCCAAATTCACATTACACCACACGGTATGAGCCGAAATTCACATTACACCACACGGTATGAGTCGAAATTCACATTACACCACACAGTATGAGCCGAAATTTACATGGTAGCACACGGTATGAGCCGAAATTCACATTTATACCACACAGTATGAGCCACATTCATATTACACCACACAGTATGAGCCGAAATTCACATTATAGCACACGGTATGAGACGAAATTCACATTATAGCACACGGTATGAGCCGAAATTCACATTATAGAGTGACAGGGAGAGTGACAGCAGGGACATGGAAAGTGACAGCAGGGACATGGAAAGTGACAGCAAGGGAATACAGTAGGGACTAGGGAGAGAGAAAGGCAGCAGGTTAGATTACCTGTTTAGCAGCGGCGGTGGTCTGCGGTGCAGTGGATGAGTAGGCTGTGGTAGGCGTGACGTGGAGGAGGCTGTGGGCCTCGGAGATAGTGCGGAGGAGGAGGCTGTGGGTGCGCAGAAGTCCGAGGGCGGGGCGGCAGAAGAGGCTGAGGGCGGCTGCAGTGGATCTGGAACCAGGCTGGCTTTATTATCCCTGCCGCCGCATCGAGCTCCTGTGACCACGGCGCTAATATTTCAAAACTGCTGCGGACCGGCAGCCAATCAGCGACAGATTTGAACTAGTAGCGCCGCGGTCACAGGAGCTCGATGCAGCGGCAGGGATAATAAAGCCGGCCTGGTCCCAGATCCGCTGCAGCTGGGAGTCTGGAACCTGGGCTTCAAGTGCGGCGGCGATGGTAGGGGTGGAGCGACGGAGGGTGGACCGGGAACGCAGCTTCTTTGTCGGCCCATACAGTAATGCCCCCAGCAGTAGCACCCCTTATACAATGCCCACAGTAGTAGTTCCCCTTATGCAATGCCCCCAACAGTAGTGCCCCCTTTACAATGCCCTCATTAGCTGTGCACCCCATCAGTAATGCCCTTAATGGTAATGCCCCTGTGTAGTATTGCCCCTAGTCGTTTAGCCCCTGTAGTTTAGCCCCAGTAGTCATGCCCATACTGGTAATGCCCCTGCAGTTATGACCCCAGCAATATACTCCCCCCTCCCTTTAGTTTAGCCGCTCTGAGTGGTAATGCCCCCAGTAGTTTTGCCCTCATGTAGTTTGCCCCATGTAGTTTATCCCCCAGTGGTAATGCCCCCTGCAGTTGTGCCCCCAGTTGTTTAGCCCCTATGTAGTTTGCCAACGTTAGTAATGTCCCCAGTAGTTTGCCCCCTTGTAGTTATACCCCCAGTAGTAAGGCTCCTGTAATTATGCCCCCTTGTAGTTTAGCCCCCAGTAGTAATACTGCCAGTAGTTTGCCCCTTTGTAGCTTGCCCCCTTATAGTAATGCCCCCAGTAGTTTGCCCCTTGTAGTTTGCCCCAGCAGTAAAGCCCCCCAGTAGTTTGCCCCCAGTACTACAGCCCCTCAGTAGTTTGCCCCTCTGTAGTTTGCCCCAGTAGTAAAGCCCCCAAGTAGTTTGCCCCAGTAGTAAAGCCCCCCAGTAGTTTTGCCCCTCTGTAGTTTGCCCCAGTAGTAAAGCCCCCCAGTAGTAAAAGCCCCCCAGTAGAAACGCCGCTAGTGGTACACATATAGAAGGGATGGGGGGGAGCACCATACTTACCAAGCCCCGCTCCCGCCGCAGTCCTCTCTCGCCGCCCGCTCCTCGGCACTATGGGAGAGACGTCATGACGTCTCTCCCATAGCGCGCACTGAAAGAGCCGGAAGCCGGAGCTCAGTACTGAGCTCCGCCTCCGGCTGCCGCTGCGGAGAGGGAGACGGGCGCCCGCTGGTAACACGATCTCAGCGGGCGTCCGGCATCTCCCTGCAGCGCCGCCCGGGACATCGGGTTAGGTGAGCCGGGGGGAGGCGGAACTGCGTTCCGTCTCCTGGTGGAACTGACGGAAGGCAGTTCCGCCCCGTTCCGGCTCACTTTAACCCCTGCTCTTACGGAAACTGAGGAACATCATCGCAGAATGGCTTACCCCAATTGGACTCTCCTGGGGATTTGTGACATTGGACAATGTCACCAATATTGTGCATGCATTACATGTGGGCAAATTCCAGCACGTCCCATGTTTTGCACATACATTGAATTTGGTGGCGCAGAATTTTTTTAAAAACGACAGGGGCGTGCAAGAGATGCTGTTGGTGGCCCGAAGAATTGCGGGCCACCTTCGGCATTCAGCCACTGCGTGCCAAAGACTGGAGCACCAGCAAACACTCCTGAACCTGCCCCACCATCATCTGAAGCAAGAGGTGGTAATGAGGTAGAATTCAACCCTCTATATGCTTCAGAGGATAAAGGAGCAGCAAAAGGCCATTCAAGCCTATACATCTGACTACGATATAGGCAAAGGAGGGGGAATGCACCTGACTCAAGCACAGTGGAGAATGATTTCAACGTTGTGCAAGGTTCTGCAACCCTTTGAACTTGCCACCCGTGAAGTCAGTTCAGACACTGCCAGCCTGAGTCAAGTCATTCCCCTCATCAGGCTTTTGCAGAAGAGGCTGGAGAGATTGAAGGAGGAGCTAAAACGGAGCAATTCCGCTAGGCATGTGGGACTTGTGGATGGAGCCCTTCATTCGCTTAACCAGGATTCACGGGTGGTCAATCTGTTAAAATCAGAGCACTACATTTTGGCAACCGTGCTCGATCCTAGGTTTAAAGCCTACGTTGTATCTCTCTTTCCAGCAGACACAAGTCTGCACATGTTCAAAGACCTGCTGGTGAGACACTTGTCAAGTCAAGCGGAACGTGACCCGCCAATAGCACCTCCTTAATTTTCTCCCGCCACTGGAGCTGACAGGAAAAGGATCAGATTTCCAAAACCATACGCTGGCGGTGATGCAGGGCAGTCAGGAGCGAAAACTGACATCTGGTCTTGACTGAAGGACCTGCCAACGATTACTGACATGTCGTCTACTGTCACTGCATATGATTCTGTCACCATTGAAAGAATGGTGGAGGATTATATGAGTGACAGCATCCAAGTAGGCACGTCAGACAGTCCGTACATATACTGGCAGGAAAAAGAGGCAATTTGGAGGCCCTTGCACAAACTGGCTTTATTTTATCTAAGTTGCCCCCCCTCCAGTGTGTACTCCGAAAGAGTGTTTAGTGCAGCCGGTCACCTTGTCAGCGATCGGCGTACGAGGTTACTTCCACAAAATGTGGAGAAGATGATGTTCATCAAAATTAATTATAATCAATTCCTCCGTGGAGACATTCACCAGCAGCAATTGCCTCCAGAAAGTACACAGGGACCTGAGATGGTGGATTCCAGTGGGGACGAATTAATACTCTGTGAGGAGGGGGATGTACACAGTGAAAGGGGTGAGAAATCGGGGGATGAGGATGAGGTGGACATCTTGCCTCTGTAGAGCCAGTTTGAGCAAGGAGAGATTGATTGCTTCTTTTTTTGGTGTGGCCCCAACCCAACCAGTCTTTTCAGCCACAGTCGTGTGGCAGACCCTGTCGCTGAAATGATGGGTTTGTTAAAGTGTGCATGTCCTGTTTATACAACATAAGGGTGGGTGGGAGGGCCCAAGGACAATTCCATCTTGCACCTCTTTATTTATTTATTTATCTTTGCATCATGTGATGTTTGTGGCCAGTTTTTTTAAGTTCCATCCTGTCTGACACTGCAGTGCCACTCCTAGATGGGCCAGGTGTTTGTGCTGCCCACTTGTGTCGCTTAGCTTAGCCATCCAGCGATCACAGTGCACCTCTTTTTCTCTTTTCTTTGCATCGTGCTGTTTGGGGCCAATTTTTTTAAGTGCCATCCTGTCTGACACTGCAGTGCCACTCCTAGATGGGCCAGGTGTTTGTGCCGCCCACTTGGGTCGCTTAGCTTAGTCATCCAGCAACCTCAGTGCAAATTTTTAGACTAAAAATAATATTGTGAGGTGTTCAGAATAGACTGGAAATGAGTGGAAATTATGGTTTATTGAGGTTAATAATACTATAGGATCAAAATTACCCCCAAATTCTATGATTTAAGCTGTTTTTGAAGGGGTTTTAAAAAAAAAAACACCTGAATCCGACAAAAAATTTCAGGGAGGATTTGCCAAAACGCGTCCGAATCCAAAACACGCCCGCGGAACCGAATCCAAAACCAAAACACAAAACCCGAAAATTTTCCGGTGCACATCTCTAATATATATATATATATATATATATATATATATATATATATAGTAGTACATGTATATTCTGCACTCACTCTCCTGTAGAGCTGTATAGATGCTTTGTTGCCTTCTTCCAAAGCATATAGAAATCCAATATCTCAGCAGAGACAAGGCGGCACTCGAAGTCTTATTCAAGCAAAGTTTACTGTTCTCTAAGTTTCAGGGGACGGACCCCAGAAATGTAGAGAATAAGCTTCATTTACATAAGACTTTGAGTACCGCCTTGTCTTTGCTGAGATAATGGATTTCTCTCTATCTCCATACACACACACACATATATACGCACACATACTTCCATGCGCGGGGGGGGCGCCAAGTTAATGCCTTGCCCCGGGTGATATAAATCCTAGTTTTGGCCCTGATGCATGTCCCCTGCTTTCAAGGGGAAAGTAGTATATTGATAGGTGAAGTTACGCCACTCACGGGTCTAAGCTTATAATATAAAGTACTGGTGCCTAGTACATTTGTGTCTAATTAAAGGTTGATTCCAAAACAACATTTTCCTCTAATGGGCAAAACCATGGGCCTAATTCAGACCTGATCGCTGCAATCAGGTCTGAACTGCGCCGGCGCATGCCAGAGATGCGATCGGCATCTCAGCCTAGCAATCGCCTCTGCCAGATTGACAGGCAGAGGTGTCTGCTGGGCAGGAGGGGGCGGGCCAGTGGCATTTGGCCGCCGTTTTGGGGTCGCAGTCTGGACAACGCAGGCATGCCCGGACCGTGCGAGGGGGGCGGGCTGTGGCGGCTGCATGATGTCACACGCAGCCACTGTGACCTGGAGAGTGACAATTAGCTCCCTGCCAGCACGCAGGAGCTGCGCAGGTAGGCAGCTGCTTGTCAAGTATAAAAGCATCGCCGTTGTGTGATGCTTTTGTACTTGTGTATGGGGGGGGACTCACATGCGGGGCGGACTAGCCCCGTGCCGGGTGTCCCCCCGCATATCAGAGTAAATGATTGTAGATGTGCTAAATTTAGCACATCTACGGTCAACTTTGAATTAGGCCCCATGTGCACTGCAGGTGGGGCAGATGTAACATGTGCAGAGAGCGTTAGATTTGGGTGGGTTATATTGTTTCTGTGCAGGATAAATACTGGCTGCTTTATTTTTACACTGCAATTTAGATTTCAGTTTGAACACACCCCACCCAAATCTAACTCTCTCTGTATATGTTATATCTGCCCCACCTGCAGTGCACATGGTTTTGCCCATTAGAGTAAAATGTTGTTTTGCAATCAACCTTGAATTAGGCCCTTAGACCAAATGCTGTCAACGTTTCATTTCTAATAAATTGAAAAAAAAAACATTGAAAAATGAAACAATGACCATACATGGACTAAGGCGGTAGGCACCAGTACTTTGTATAAGTGTATAAAGTAAGATCCTTTAGTGCCCCAACTTCACTTATCGTAACTATATACTGTATACTGTACTGTATATAGATAGACCCTTTGGTGTATGTACATTATCACTCTATATGTCACCAGGAATATGAAATTACCTCATTAAAAAAAATGCATGGACTGAAATGTAAAATCCAATATAGCTAAGATTAGTTCCTACAAGACTGCTGATATTTTTTCAGGTGCCCGGGTCACAGCCACTGCTTGCAAGACAAATGCTTCCAGTGTCGGACTGGGTGATGAAGGGCATAAGGGGAATGTAGTGGTAGGTGCCCATGTTTAGGGGTGTGACCAGTTTCCAGAGGTGGTGTGGCCAGCTGCCACAGAGGCTTGGTTAAGAGAGTGCATGGTCCAGGCCCCTTAATAAATATATATGTATAATAAATACTGCTAGTGCATGCATGGTAATGTACCAGATTAATAACAGCAATGCACTGTAGAAAATACACATTAGTGCATGCAACCAGAGCCGATGCAACCTGCTTAACAAGGGTATGCAAAGCAGAGAGGTGCCAGGCTGAAGAGGCGCTCTTCCAGCTATGCTACCCTGCTGGGGAGCAGCACGGTACTCTCCTGATGGAGCGGCGCCACGCAGCTGTCAAGGAAGGCAGAGAGCGCTCTGCTCTGGGAGGAGGGGTAGTGTGGATGGAGCAGGAGGATTGGTGGTGCCAATAGCGTCAGTGCAGGGGTTGTGACTGGGAGGGGAGCTGCTTGCAGGGCTTCCAGAGGCATGCTGAATTGCTGATCCGGATAACACAGAGGGGAGTTGGAGCGATTGTATCCACGCCGCTCAGTGAGTGGTGACAAGTGGGAGACCTCTAAGGATGGCCGGCCATCATAGACACCGAAGGGGCACAGCTACATCTGGTCTAATTGATCAGGTAAGCAAATCACTTCAAAAGACTTGGGGGAATTGGGGGGGAGGGTGATGGAGTGTTTTGATGACACATTGGCTGTGATAGAACACAGGGGTTGGGGGTGACAGTGGCTGTGAAAGAACATGGGTTGGGGGGGTGACACTGGGTGGGAGATAGAACTGGTGTGGGGAATGTGTCACAGTGGCTGGGAGAGAACACAGTTGGGGTGACACAGTTGCAGGGAGAGTACGTGGGTGGAAGGAGACACAATGGCTGGGGAAGAATGCAGAGGTAGGGGGTGATAGTGGCTGAGAGGGAACACAGGGGTGGGGGGTGACACAGTGACTAGGAGAGAACACAGGGGTGGGGGTGACACTGACTGTGAGAGAACATGCGTGGGGGGGTGACACTGGTTGGGAGAGAACACTGGGGTGGTGGGTGACAGTGGCTGAGAGAGAACATGGGTGGGGGTGACACTGTGTGGGAGAGAACAGTGGGGTGGGGGGGGTGACACAGTGGCTAAGAGAGAACACAGGGGTGGGGGGTGACAGTGGCTGTGAGACAACATGGGTGGCTGTGACACTGGCTGGGAGAGAACACTGGGGTGGTGACAGTGGCTGGAAGAGAACACAGGGGTGGGGGGTGACAGTAGCTGTGAGAGAACATGGGTAGGGGGATGACACTGTGTGGGAAAGAACACTGGGGTGGGGGTGACACAGTGGCTGGGAGAGAACACAGGGGTGGGGGGTGATAGAGTGGCTGGGAGAGAATACAGCGACTCAGTGGCTGGAAGAGAATATGGGTTGGGGGTGACACAGTGGCTGGGAGAGAATGCAGGGGTAGGGCGTGACACAGTGGCTGGGGAAGAATGCAGGGGTAGGTGGTGACACAGTGGCTGGGAGTGACCATGGGTAGGGGGTGACAATGGCTGTAAGAGAACACTGGTGGGAGATGACAGTGGCTGTGAGAGAACACTGGGGTGCGGGGTGACACAGTGACTGGGAGAGAACACATGGGTGGGGGTGACACAGTGGCTTGGAGAGAAAACAGATGGGGTAACTGTGGCTGGGATAGAGCACAGGGGTAGTGGGTGACACAGTGGCTGGGAGAGAACGAAGAGGTAAGGGGTGACACAGTGTCTGGGAGAAAACCTAGAGGTAGGGGGTGACACAGTGGCTAGGAGGGAACGCAGGTGGTGAAATAAATAGCGTAGAAAGGAAAAAATGTCAGAAAGAGGGTAAAGTTAGAGGCACAGAGAGGCAGTAGGGGGTAACGATTGAGGGAGAATGGGGCACAGAGAGCAAAAAAGTGATACAGAGAAGCAGAAGGTGGCACAGAGGCAGTAGGTGGTACAGATAGAGACAGAATGGTGCCTAGGTAGAAAGGGGTACAGAGAGGCAGAAGGGGGCACAGATAGAGACACACAGAGGCAGCAAAAGGTAAAAGGAGGCAGAAGCAAAGAGGCAGAAAAGGAGCACTACTACTGTGGGCACTATGTCTATGTGCTGGATTCAGACCTGACCGCTGCTGTGTGTTTTCGTACCACGGGCGATTATCAAACTACTGCTCATGCGTATGCACCACAATGCGCACAGAATGGTGTGAAAATTTCGATCGCACTGGGCTTTCGCAAGGTGATTGACAGGAAGAGAACATTTGTGGGTGGTAACTGGATGTTTTCTGGGTGTCTGGAAAATAGCAGGCATTCCCAAGCGTTTTCAGGGTGGGTGTGTGACGTCAGCTCCGGACCCAATCAGCCTGATTTCTTCACACTGGAGGAGTAAGTATTGAGCTACGCACAGACTGCACACACTGCACAGAATGGGAAAAACATGCAATGGTGAGTGTGATGCGAACGGTTTTGCAGCTGTCCGCTGACTGAGGGGAATTTTTCGCACAGCCTACACATGCAATTGCACACTTGCATGGGGTGAATTTTCACTCCCCTGGGTGGTGACTATCTGATCACAGGACAGTGTGATTTGCAGCACAGTGATCAGGTCTGAATTAGGCCCTATATGCGGACTACTACACTACTACTGTGGACATTATGTGTAAGGGACACTGCTACTGTGGTTATTATGTGTATATGTGGCACTTCTACTTTAGGCACTCTGTGTAAGGGGCACTACTACTGTGGGCATTATGTGTATAAGAGGCACTACTACTGTGGGCATTATGTGTATATACAACACTATTACACTACTACTGTGGGCATTATGTGTAAGGGGCACTACTACTGTTGGCATTATGTGTATATGGGGCACTACTACTGTGGGCATTATGTTTATAGGCAACATCACTGCTCTGGGCATTATGTGTAAGGGGCATTACTACTGTGGGCATTATGTGTATAAGAGGCACTACTACTGTGGGCATTATGTGTATAGACAACACTATTACACTACTACTGTGGGCATTATGTGTAAGGGGCACTACTACTGTTGGCATTATGTGTATATGGGGCACTACTACTGTGGGCATTATGTTTATAGGCAACATCACTGCTCTGGGCATTATGTGTAAGGGGCATTACTACTGTGGGCATTATGTATAAGGCACACTGCTATGGGCATTGTGTATTGGGGCAAAACTGTAGACATTGTGTATAAGGGGCACTATTGTGTGTCATAACATGTACTACTGTGATGTAGCGTAATGTGAATAAGGGAAACTAGTATGTGATGTAATATGAATCAGGGGCAGTACGTGTGGTGTAGTGTGAATAAGATTTTGTTGCCACTTCCCATCCTTGTGAGACCAAACCCCATTATGGGAGGGAAGGTGCAAATTTATAGTTCTCAGGGGTGCGCCAAACACCCTAGCACTGGCCTTGTGTGCAGCATAATGTAACATAGGTATAATGTATACTTCAAGTGTACAGTCTGGAACCTGATTCTTAGAGTAGGGGGTGAGGGGGGCAGGCCGTGGAGCCCACCGGGGGATTCCCCTGTAACCCTGTGGGCCAGTCCAACCCTGCCTGCTTACTTCTTGGTTTTGTTGTCCCCACATGCACCGTCACCTGAATTTGCTTCTGCATCAGCTGCCCTGCCCTCACTGTGACTTGGCTCCTCAGTCAGGGTCACGGACGGATGATACGTCACGCCTGCAGCCAGTCACTAGAGCACCAAAATGTCCAGGTTACGGACAGTGCCAAATTAAGGTCCACATGGGCTTGGAGCTGACATTTATGAAGAGCCTATTGTGTGCTATGTAGGGGATGTAACCAGCACTGTGGAATTGTGACTAGTGATGTGGGGGTGAGGTCTTCATAGGTCATGTGGCCTGCACCGTGGAGTGTGAATACCTTCAAAAATCTCAATCTACCTCCCCTCTTCACTTATATCAATAGAGTAATGTGAGAATCTACAAATGAACAAATGAAAACACCCCTTTTTAATGTGACTGTAATATGAAAAAAATAAATGTGGTAGTTTAGAGACCTTGCCTTATTAACAGCTTTACTGAAAAAATATTAGATTGGGGGATGGTGGGAAAGAGCAGCAGAGAAGGGGCTGGGGCAGAGTCGTAACTAGACTTTTTGGTGCCCTGTGCCAGAGAGAGAATTGGCGCACAAGATTGATCACAGAGAAAGCCCATGCTATGATGATCTTTCCCACATTATATATACATACATACAAACATTTATAGACCACTGCAAGTAAATGGATTTGGACACAAAGTCTCTTTATACCACATTCATGCACTTAACTTGAGAGCTTGTTGTTATTCAGTTACAATACCCTTTAATAAATAACACATTTCAATCTACTGTCATACCCAGGATTCAAACCTAAAACCTGTTCAATTCTAATCAAACGCCCTACTCATTGAGCTACTTAATCCTATATAAAAACTATGAACACTATATGAAGCTACTAGTACTTTGTAAAAAAATAATAATCAGCAATGCAATTGAGAAGATCTATGTAGTGTACAGCCACACATCCAATCCCTTGCAGCCACACTACATAGATCTGCTCAGCCGCAATGCCGATCATTTTTTCACAAAGTACAAGGTAAGCTTCAAATAGTTAGAGTTCTCTAACTTTGAATTCTCTATCTTTATATGCAAGGGCAGATAGCTCAATTAATAGATTTTCTGACTGTAATGCCACAGGCAATGGGTTCGAATCCCGGGTATGACAGCATCTTGAAATGTAATAAAGGACAATGTGGCTGAATAACAAAGATATCTCAAGTTGAGTTCATGAATGCTGTATAGGTATTAGCGACAGAAGGGGTCAGGGTAGGAGACAGGGACAGTCAGGAGATGCTGGGCTTTAAAAAGGGGGGAAGCTGCTAGTGGAAGTAATTAAAACAGATAATTGACAAGTGCCGCCAACAGCACTCCCTACCCTGCAGCGCTATGTGCGGTACCCCTTCCGCACACACCTAGTTACGGCCCTGGGCTGGAGTGGGAATGGACAGAGCAGTGAGATGGGACAGGGTGGAACAGGGGAAATTAACGTGACCTGGCATATACTAGTGTGTATGTGTGTATACAGTACATACTTATACAAATATACAGATGCGATTTCCAGGCACCCTTCACTTTAAAAATGTGTGTCCTACTGCACTATTTCCATGTCCTACAGGAATATAAGGTTGAGTGAATTATTTAAAACAGTTTGAGTCCTTAATTCACCTTAGATTCCGTCACATGGCATAAGACCTGCCACACAAAGCCCTTAAATGCACCTCTGAACGCACCGCATCTATGGCATTAGCAAACCTCCCAACTGTATTCTTGACAGCAGCGGGACACACATGCGGCAAAGCCGTGCACGCTCCCAAAAGGGGTGTGGTCTAAAAAAGGGGCATGACTTTGCAGTGATGCCGCTATTGTAAGCCACGCCTCCCTTGTCTATCACTGAAGGGGGCATGCCCAGCACTCTGTGAGCTGCTGGCATGCCCCCTCTCCCTCTGTCACTCATGAATAGATGCTGTGCGCATGCAGTGAGTGACAGGAGCCTCCCAACTGCCCCCCCCTTCCCCGCGGGTCACTGCAGCCCGTGAGTGGGACAGTCCCAAAAAAAAAGGGCCATAGTCTGAGGGAGATTCTGCACCTAGCATGAAGTGGGATTACAGCATTTAAAGATGCTCAAAGTGGGTGTCTCAGACCTTGCGCATTCAGACACACAGCTGTACACCAGGGAGGGGCTTGTATTGGTATTAAACTAGCAGTAGCTGCAGTGGCAATAGACGCGCACATGGACGTGACTAATTTTGTGTCAGGTCCAAAGTGCTATATTTTTTTTCAATATATTTTCAATACTGTAAATGATATATAGCGAATTAAGAGGACTGTCTGTGAATTATTTTCTGGTGCTATAAGCAAAACAGCATTGAAGCATGCTTGTGAAAACACAGGGACCTAATTCAGACCTGATCGCTGTGCTGCAAATTACACTGTCCTGCGATCAGATAGTCACCGCCCAGGGGGAGTGAAAATTGCATATGTACGCTGTGTGAAAATTCCCCTCAGTCAGCGGACAGCTGCAAACCCGTTCGCATCACACTCACCATCAAATGTTTTTCCCATTCTCTGCAGTGTGTGCAGTCTGTGTGTAGCTCAATATTTACTCCTCCAGTGCAAAGAAATCAGGCTGATTCAGGCTGGAGCTGACGTCACACACCTGTCCTGAAAACGCTTGGGAACGCTTGCGTTTGTCCTGACACTCCCTTAAAACGTCCAGTTGCCACCCACAAATGCCCTCTTCCTGTCACTCACATTGCGAATGCCCGTGCAATCGAAATTTTCGTACCATCCTGTCACTGTCTGGCGACGTGCCTGTGTATTGCGATGCATACGCATGCGCAGTAGTTCGATAATCGCCCGCTGTGTGAAAATTCATAGCAGCGAACAGGCCTGAATCAGGCCCACAGGCTGAACAGTGATTAGAGGGAACTGTTGTATCTCCCTCTCCATTTGTACCTGTGAAACTGAGGGAGTTTTATCCCACATTGCTCACAGCATGAATAGGCACGTAACTGACAATCTTATTTTCCCAAAAACCAATCAGAAATTGTCTTTTTTTTCTTTTTTTAATGAGTGAATTAGGTGAAGAACATGTATTTAAGCTTATCCAAAATGATTTTAGTAATATATATATATATATATATATATATACTGTATATAACCCTTTTGTTTGGAGTAAATAATATACAGCACAGGACACCACTACTGGACATAAGGCAGCACAAGACAGCACCACTGGACTGGACTTATATGGCAGTACTCCTGGACTTATAATACGGCAGTACCGCTGGACATGTACGGAAGTGTCAGACAGGATGGCTCGTTACAAAACTAGTCCCCAAACAGTACATGATGCAAAGAAGAAAAAGACGTGCAAGATGGAATTGTCCTTGGACCCACCCACCCACCCTTTTGTTGTGTAAACAGGACATGCACACTTTAACAAACCCATCATTACAGCGACAGGGTCTGCCACACGACTGTGGCTGAAATGACTGGTTTGTTTGGGCCCCCATCAAAAAGAAGCAATCAATCTCTCCTTGCACAAACTGGCTCTACAGAGGCAAGATGTTGACCTCATCCTCCAATTCCTCACCCCTTTCAGTGTGTATATCCTCCTCCTCACAGAGTATTAATTTGTCCCCACTGGAATCCACCATCTCAGGTCCCTGTGTACTTTCTGGAGGCAATTGCTGGTAAAGGTCTTCCCGGAGGAATTTATAATTAATTTTGATGAACATCATCTTCTCCACATTTTGTGGAAGTAACCTCCTATGCCGATCGCTGATAAGGCTACCAGCTGCACTAAACACTCTTTCAGAGTACACACTGGAGGGGGGCAACTTAGGTCAAATAAAGCCAGTTTGTGCAAGGGCCTCTAAATTGCCTCTTTTTCCTGCCAGTATACATACGGACTGTTTGACATACCTACTTGGATGCTGTCACTCATATAATCCTCCACCATTCTTTCAATGGTGATAGCATCATATGCAGCAACAGTAGACATGTTAGTAATTGTTGGCAGGTCCTTCAGTCCGGACCAGATGTAAGCACTCGCTTCTCACTGCCCTGCATCACCGCCAGCGGGTGGGCTAGGAAATCGCAGCCCCAGTTGCAGGAGAGAATAAAGGAGGAGCTGTTGACAGGTCACGTTCCGCTTGAATTGACAATTTTCTCACCAGCAGGTCTTTGAACCTCTGCAGACTTGTGTCTGCTGGAAAGAGAGTTACAATGTAGGCTTTAAACCTAGGATCGAGCACGGTGGCCAAAATGTAGTGCTCTGATTTCAACAGATTGACCACCATTGAATCCTGGCAAAGCGAATGAAGGGCTCCATCCACAAGTCCCTCATACTTTGCGGAATCACTCCAATCTTAGCCCCTCCTTCAATTTCTCCAGCTGCTTCTGCAAAGCCTGATGAGGGGAATGACCTGACTCAAGCTGGCAGTGTCTGAACTGACTTCACGTGTGGCAAGTTTGAATGGTTGGAGAACCTTGCACAACACGGAAATCATTCTCCACTGTGCCTGAGTCAGGTGCATTCCCCCTCCTTGGCCTATATCGGAGGATGTAAAGCCTTGAATGGCCTTTTGCTGCTCCTCCATCCTCTGAAGCATATAGAGTGTTGAATTTTACCTCGTTACCACCTCTTGCTTCAGGTGATGGAAGGGCAGGTTCAGGAGTGTTTGCTGGCGCTCCAGTCTTCGGCACGCGGTGGCTAAATGTCGAAAGTGGCCCGCAATTTTTCGGACCACCGACAGCTTCTCCCTCATGCCTCTGTCATTTTTCTAAAAATTCTGCACCACCAAATTAACTGTATGTGCAAAACATGGGACGTGCTGGAATTTGCCCAGATGTAATGCATGCACAATATTGGTGGCGTTGTCCGATATCGCAAATCCCCAGGAGAGTCTAATTGGGGTAAGCCATTGTGCGATGATGTCCCTCAGTTTCCGTAAGAGGTTGTCAGTGGTGTGCCTCTTAAGGAAAGTGGTCAGTGGCGGAACTACCGGCAGTGCAAGCTGTGCCTTGCACTGGGGCCCACCACTGTCAAGGAGACCAAAGCAGAGCAGCATGTAATGAGTCAAACTGACTCATTACATGCCCTGTGTGCTGCAGGCCACTGCCGCCTGCAGCACACAGCCACCCGCCGAGGAGAGGAGTGCAGCGGCCACGGGGGAAGGAAGAAGGAAGAGGAGGGAGGGGGACTCGGGAGCCGCAGCAACGCTATGTAATTGGTGGAGGCACTGCTGCTGCTGTCCCTCTCCTTCATCATAGGCTGTTCTTCACGCTGTGAATGCTGGGATGCGCTTCCCTCATCAGAGTGGCGGAGTACAGCCTATAGTGAAGGAGACGGACAGCTGCAGCATGACCTCCACCAATTACATTGCGCTGCTGCAGCTCCCGAGTCCCCCTCCCTCCTCCTTCTTCTCCCCTGCCCAGGAATCGGATCATCATCTGCCAGAAGCTGCTGCACTGAGGAGCCTGACTGCCAGCGAAGACAGTAAGTATAATCTATTTTCTTTCTTTCTTTTTCTTTCTTTCTTTCTTTCTTTCTTTCTTTCTTTCTTTCTATTCTGTCTGTCTGCCTTAATGTGTGAATAGGGAGACGCTGTCTGCGGTAATGTGTAAAAAGGGGGACGCTGTCTGCCATAATGTGTAAAAAGGGGACGCTGTCTGCCGTAATGTGTAAAAAGGGGACGCTGTCTACCGTAATGTGTTAAAAGGGGACGCTGTCTGCAGTAATGTGTAAAAAGGGGACCCTGTCTGCCGTAATGTGTAAAAAGGGGGACGCTGTCTGCCATAATGTGTAAAAAGGGGGACGCTGTCTGCCACAATGTGTAAAAAGTGGACGCTGTCTGTCGTTATGTGTAAAAAAGGGGATGCTGTCTGCTGTTATGTGTTGCAAGGGGGCACTGTCTGCCGTAATGTGTAAAAAGGGGATACTGTCTATTGTAATGTGTTAAAAGGGGATGCTGTCTGCAGTAATGTGTAAAAAGGGACGCTGTCTGCTGTAATGTGTTAAAAGGGGACGCTGTCTGTAGTAATGTGTAAAAAGGGGATGCTGTCTGCCGTAATGTGTTAAAAGGGGACGCTGGCTGCAGTAATGTGTAAAAAGGGGACGCTGTCTGCAGTAATGTGTAAAAAGGGGGATGCTGTCTGGCGTAATGTGTAAAAAGGGGGATGCTGTCTGCCGTAATGTGTAACAAGGGGGACGCTGTCTGCCGTAATGTGTAAAAAGGGGACGCTGTCTTCCGTAATGTGTTAAAAGGGGACGCTGTCTGCAGTAATGTGTAAAAAGGGGGACGCTGTCTGCCGTAATGTGTAAAAAGGGGGACGCTGTCTACCGTAATGTGTAAACAGTGGGCGCTGTCTGTCGGTATGTGTAAAAAAGGGGACGCTGTCTGCTGTTATGTGTAAAAAGGGGACGCTGTCTGCTGTAATGTGTAAAAAGGGGACGCTGTCTGCCGTAATGTGTAAAAAAAGGGATGCTGTTTGCCGTTATGTGTAAAAAGGGGACGCTGTCTGCCGTAATGTGTAAAAAGGGGGACGCTGTCTGCCGTAATGTGTAAAAAGGGGGACTGTCTGCCGTAATGTGTAAAAGGGGGTCTACCTGGTGTAGTGGTGCTACTGTGCAGCATAATTTGAATAATGGAGACTACTGTGCACCGTAGTATGAATTGGTATTATTTTGTGGCCACGCCCCTTCCCCGTGAAGCCACGGTTCTATATATTTTTGTGTGCCTACGGCATGGGGGAGGCACCAATGCTATTTCTTGCACACAGCGCTAAAATGCCTAGTTACAGCACTGGTGTATAACTACACCTGAGAGGCGTGTCATTAAAATTACTTACATCCACATGTGAGAGTGAGGGAGACACACCTCTGTCTCTCTGTGGGTGGTGGCGTCAGGTGGGGTCAGTGTGTGCTCTTTAGGGGTGCTGTCCTGTGTGCTATTAGGGGTGCTGTACATGGGTGCTGTCCTGTGGTGTCCTGTGCTGTTAGGGGTGCTGTACAGTGTTGCTGTCCTGGTATGTCCTGTTCTGTTTGGGGTGTTGTACAGGGGTGTTGCTGTTTTCTGCTGTCCTGTGCTGTACAGGGGTGCTGTCCTATGGTGTCCTGTGCTGTTTGGGGTGCTATACAGGCGTGCTGTCCTGTGCTGTTAGCGGCGCTGTCCTGTGTGCTGTAAAAACAAAGGGGCACTGTCCTGTGTGCTGTAAAAATGTAGGGATGCAGTAAAATTAAAGGAATTCTGTGGCCCTGTCCTGTATGCTGTCAAAATATAGGGGTGCTGTAAAAAATAAAGGAATGCTGTGGCCCTGTCGGGTGCTGTAAAAATAAAGGAATGCTGTGGCCCTGTTGGGTGCTGTAAAAATAAAGAAACGCTGTGGCCCTGTACTGTATGCTGTCAAAATATAGGGGCTTCAACATACTGTACATCCGCAGGAAACTTCTTAGGGATCCGCAGAGGTTAAGCAACTACCATTCAGAAATCCTTAGAATAATAAGGAGGATCGCCAAAGGTCAGCAGCAAAGGTAGCTCCCAGCAGTACAAAACCGTGGACCAAGAATCCAGCAAGCACAAGGAAAGACGGTCAGTGTCATACGCACATGCAGGGGGGTTTCCATTGCGCAGCTGACCAATATTTTTTTCTATTTTTTAATGGAGGAGCTCCGCAGGCTGTCTCTAAAATCCGATAGCTGCCTCCTCAATTACACTGAGAGCCTGGCTGAATGGACAGTAAAGGGACCTGCAGCGTGCAGCTCCTCTCAGACTCAGGAAGTTGCCATGGGATTTTGATGCAGAGAACTGGCCGGGTGAGGCTGCACCGACTCAGCAGCAAGCCACCAGGTGTGTGTCTCATAAGTTGGGGGGTGCTTGGGGATCCCGAGAAGGAGGAGTGGGAGGGTGTCTGATGCTGGCTGAGTCAGCGCTCAGACACTGTAGTCCACACATGCCTAGGGATGTGGGCAAGCGGGGGTTTGGGGTTTCCTGCGGGGTTAGTTTAATAAATAATGGTGGCTTATTTATTTGCTCAAAATGATGGTGGCTGTATTTTATTGTGGAAGAGGAGTGTGTGTGGGTACCCCACCAAAGAGAACATAGAAAGAAGGCAGCAGAAGCCCAGGTCTCCAGATACAGCTGACGGGCGATCGTCTGAGCAGCAGCTGGTCCCAGCAGTCTACCACAGGAGGGAAGCCTTAAAGGGAGACTACACAGCAAACCAATGTCAGAAGTAGAAGAGGGCCCTTGGAGAGAGCCAGGCAGGACCGCAAATCTTAATGATGCTGGAGGCTGCAGGTCTGACTCTGGTGTAAATTAGCTTGCAGGCACAATAATCACAGCAATAGACTCCTGATAATCTCAGGAGTCTGTCCCAGAAGGGTAAAATGTAATTAGGTTGCAGAAAATAGGCAGGTGATAAAGGATAAAGAAAGCCAAATGCCGCACTCTGTTAAAACATGGCCACTGAAAGTCGTCACAAGATATTTAATGTACAGTGCCACAGGATATAGGGCCCGACTGACATCTGTGTTGACATATGCTGGTTGGATGTTTTATGATATGAAGCATCATTGACTACTGTTGTTGGATTGACAGGCCTAACCCTATGATCAACTCTGTATAAACTAGGGATGTGCGCTGGCCATTTTCACGGGTTTTGGTTTTGGATCTGTATCTCCTTTATGTTTTGGATCTATATTGGTTTTGCTAAAACTACCTATGTGAGTTTTGGTTTTGGATCTGTATATTTTTTTTTAAAAATCATAAAAACAGCTAGAATCACAGATTTTTGTCCTGTTTTTGTTCCTACAGTTTCATTAACCTCAATATCATTCATTTCCACTCATTTCCAACAATTTTGACAACCTCCCACCTCACAATATTGTTTTTATCTACTTTAGGCCTAAAGGTTGCACCGTGGTAGCTGGATGACTAAGCTAAGCGACAGCAGTGGGCGGCACAACATGTGGTGCTTAAACTTCCAACACGGCACATCTAGGAGTGAGACTGCAGTGGCAGACAGGTTGGCAGATTAATGAACTATGCAAAAAAGAAAGCAGCAATGCAAAGAAAAATACGTAAGAGGGAGTTGTCCTTGGGCCCTGCCATGCATAGTTTAACAAATCAATCATTTCAGCAACAGGGACTGTCACTTGTGGCTGAAATTATTGTTTTGTTTTGGCCCCCACAAAACAAGCTGTAATGGGCAGTGCACAAACTGGCTCTATATAGGCAAGATGTCGTCATCAGCATCCGATTCCTCTATTTCAATCAATATTAATTTGTCCTCACTGGAATACACCATTACAGGCAGTGCCGTAACTAGACATTTTAGCGCTGTGTGCAAGAAATAGCATCGGTGCCCCCCGCCCAATCAATCACACACCGCTAGTTACGGGCATCAAAAATAGGGGTGTGGCTTCATGGAGCACCCTTTACTCACACTACACCGCTCAGTAGCGTCTGTTACTCACATCACTCTGCACGGTAGCGTCCATTAGTCACATTACACCACACGGTAGCATCCATTAGTCACATTACACCACACGGTAGCGTCCATTAGTCACATTACACCACATGGTAGCGTCCATTAGTCACATTACACCACATGGTAGCGTCCATTATTCACTTTACACCACACGGTGGCGCCCATTAGTCACATTACACCACACGGTAGCGTTCATTAGTCACGTTACGCAGCATGGTAGTGTCCATTAGTCACATTACACTACACGGTAGCGTCCATTAGTCACATTACACTACACAGTACTGTCCATTATTCACATTACAAGACACAGTAGTAGCCGTTAGTCACATTACACCGCACAGTAGTGTCCATTAGTCACATTACACCACACGGTAGCGTCCATTAGTCACATTACACCACACGGTGGTGCCCATTAGTCACATTACACCACACGGTAGCGTCCATTAGTCACATTACACCACATGGTAGCGTCCATTATTCACATTACACCACATGGTGGCGCCCATTAGTCACATTACACCACACAGTAGCGTCCATTAGTCACATTACGCAGCATGGTAGTGTCCATTAGTCGCAATACACAGCGCGATAGCTTCGGTCAATCACATTACACAGCGCGGTAGCGTCCATCAGTCACATTACACAGCACGGCAGCGTCCGTCGGGCACATTACACAGCACGGTAGCCGGGTAGCGTCCATCGGCCACATTATACAGCATGGCAGCATCAGTCAGTCACATTACACAGCACGGTAGCGTCAGTCGGTCACATTACACAGCACGGTAGCGTCAGTCGGCCACATTACACAGCACGGTAGTGTCCATCAGTCACATTACACAGCATGGCAGCGTCCGATTGTCACAGACAGTAGTACTTTATATATATATATATATATATATATATATATACACACACACATACAAACACAGATTAATGTATGTGCAGTTTTTGGAGGTTTTTTTTTTTTTACAAATCTTTACACTGTATTTTACACAGTGATTTGTTTTTAAAATCGCTGATATACAGTCCAGGATGAGCAACCACAAGGCCAGTCTATCTTAATCTTGTTTAGTTTACTGCCCAGAACATTAATATACACATACTGGTGTACAGTACCTACATGTCATGGAGTCTGCAGGAGGGGAGGGAGAGGAGAGAGAAACTTACTTCACTCGTGTGAAGGCAGCAGCAGCTGTCTAGGAGTCATCTCCAGAACCCGGAAGTGTGTGCACACACAGTGCTGAGAAGAGCAGGAGGAGGGGGGCGGACTGAGCAGAGGGGGAATGATCATGGGGAGAGAGTCTACATTCACAGACAGCGCGCCGCTGCCTGCTGTGACTGTAATGTAATGTTTATTAGCAGCGCTGCTTCCGGGGAAGGTGCCGGGCACAGCGCTACAAATATTACACTACACTACAGCAGGCAGCGCTGCAGCTGGTGGGGAGCAATCAGTGTGTGCGGATGGTGCGACCACAGCCTAACTGCGCTGTGTGCAATGCCCACTTTGCACACACCTAGTTACGGCACTGATTACAGGTGCCCTTTATATTTTGTGTACGTAATTGTTGGTAAAGGTCTTCCTCGTGGATTTGGTAATTCACATTTTGGAGAAGTAACCTCCTACGCCGATCACTGACAAGGTGCCTGGCTGCACTGAAAACTCTCTCTGAGTACACACTGAAGGGTGGGCAACTTAAGTTAAGCAAAGCCAGTTTGTGCAAGGGCCTCCAAATTGCCTTTTTTCGTGCCAGTATTGAAATGGACTGTCTATCACTGAAATAATCATCAACCATTCTTTAAATGGTGATCGTATTATATGCAGTCATGGTAGACATGTCACTAAGTGTAGGCAGTTCCTTCACTCCGGACCAGAAGTCAAAAGTTGTTCCTGACTAATCTGCATCACCACCGGTGGGTCTCTTAGGAAAATGTATATTTTTTCCGTCAGCTGCAGTTGCCAGAGAAACTGGAGGAGGAGATGTTGCCATGCCCCTTCAGCGGCCAGCTCTTTGCATCTCTTCAGATTTGGGTCCATCGGAAAGAAAGATACAAGATAGGACTTAAATCTAGGATTAAGTTTGGTCGCCAAAATATAGTGATCTGATTTCAAGAGGTTGACGACCCTTGAATCCTGGCAAAGCCAATGAAGGGCTTGATCTACAAGTCCGATATGCTTAGTGGAATTGCTTCCTTTCAGCTCTTCCTTCACTTGACTAAGGTGCATTCCTGCTCCTTTCCCTATGTCATAGGTCAATGTGTTGCTTTGGATGGCCTTTTTGCTGCTCTTCATCCTCTGTAGCATATAGAGGGTTGCATTCCACCTTGTTACTACCTCTTGCTTCAGCTGATGGCAATGCTAATTCAAAAGTTCTTGCATGTGCTGCAATATTCTACATGCATGTGCATGCACCCACTTTTATTTTACATGCTCTCTGTGCCATTGGGCATCGGCCTTAGCAGATGACGTTGATGGAATTGCATTGTCAGCACTGTTGGCAGCAGCTTCAGTACTAGTACCTGGCTCATGATCTCCTCTCAATTGTTTGTCTTCTGTTTCTATCAACAAACGTGAAGTGGGGTACAGCACACACCACAATTTGTACCAAAAATGTACCACCTCCAGTGTCACACAATACGTGTATGAGTATGAAAATATATTACTGTGGTACCACCTTCACCCACAGTGTTGAACAATATGTGTATGAGTATGAAATAATAATACACTGCGGTCTGACCGGCAGTGTCACAGTACTTATGAAAATAAAATAAAAACTGTATAGTACATAAAAAAACTAAAAATATATATTTTTATAATTATATTTTTAGGCTTTTTGTTTTTAGCTTTTATTATTTTAATTTTACAATGGGGAAGAGCCCCTAGATGGATGGACAGGTCACCCCTTTCAGATGCAGCAGACAGAGCACGCCTGGACTGATATTGATAGGACACACCAGACCCTGGATGATATAATGGGTTAATTTAATTAACACTGGGGCAGAGCCCCCTGGATGTATGTACAGAGCAGCCCTTTCAGATACAGCAGACAGAGCGTCCGTGGACTGCTACTGAAAGGACATACTAGCCCCTGGATGTTATAACTGGTTCATTTAATTAACACTGCAGCAGATCCCCCTGGATGTATGGACAAAGCATCCCTTTCAGATACAGCAGACAGAGCACCCCTGGACTGATACTGATAGGGCACACCAGCCCCTGGGTGTTGTAATTGGTTAATTTAATTAACACTGGGGCAGAGCCCCTTGAATGTATGGACAAAGCATCCCTGGACAGATAAGCAGACAGAGCACCCCTTTCAGATACAGCAGACAGAGCACCCCTGGACTGATATAGCAGAAAGAGATGAGAAAAAAAAGATGTCCGAATCTGGAAAAAAGATTTCTTAAAATGTAACTTTTATTAATTCATATTAAAATTGTGAATGTTTGTAGAAAAAGGCAAACAGCGAAATATTGGTTACAAATGTAAGAATTGTGCAAATGTTTAAAGTTGGTGAATTAAAAAGCCTCTGCTGTGTACCTTTTAATGTGTCTTGCTTATTATTGTTTTGTTATTGTTCTACCATCCAATAGCTGTTTTGTTTTATCACCAGTGATACGTAACAATGGATCATTGGAGCAGAAGATCACTACTATGATGGGGCAGTACCTGATTGATGTGCACCGGTGATATAGGGAGAATGGGTTCCGGAAGCTCGGGTTCAGCCTTTCAAAGCACCAGCGAAGAGCGCGTCAACGTTCCTCGCCCTGTACCGAGTGTCACTTACAAACAAATGTGTATTTGATCTACCATCAATGGGGGTAATTCACACCTGATCGTAGCAGCAAATTTGTTAGCAGTTGGGCAAAACCATGTGCACTGCAGGGGGGAAGGGGGGAGGCAGAGATAACATGTACAGAGAGAGTTAGATTTAGGTGTGTTATTTTGTTTCTATGCAGGGTATGTTTCTATGCAGTTTGAACACACCCCACCCAAATCTACCTCTCTCTGCACATGTTATATCTGCCCCCCCTGCAGTGCACATGGTTTTGCCCAACTGCTAACAAATTTGCTGCTGAGATCAACTCTGAATTAGGCCCTTGGGGGGGGTCATTCAGAGTTAATCGCTCACTAGCTATCTTTTTGCAGCACTGCGATCAGATAGTCGCCGCCTATGGGGGAGTATATTTTAGCTTTGCAAATGTGCGAACGCTTGTGCAGCCGAGCGGTACAAAAACAGTTTGTGCAGTTTCTGAGTAGGTCTGAACTTACTCAGCTGCTGCGATCACTTCAGCCTGTCCGGTCCCGGAATTGACGTCAGACACCCACCCTACAAACGCTTGGACACACCTGCGTTTTTCCAACTACTCCCTGAAAACGGTCAGTTGACACCCATAAATGCCTCCTTCCTGTCAATCTTCTTGTGATCGGCTGTGTGAATGGATTCTTTGTTAAATCCATTGCCCAGCATCAATCCACTTTGTACCCGTACGAAGCGCCTGCGCATTGCGGTGCATTTGCATGCACAGTTTTGCCAAGTCTTGACCTGATCGCAGCGCTGCAAAAAATAGCTAGCATGCGATCAGGTCGGAATGGCCCCCTTGGTTTTGCCCAACTGCTAACAAATTTGCTGCTACGATCAGGTCTGAATTAGGCCCATTGTCCTTTAGAATTAATGAATGTACAGTGTGATGCTCGCTGATGGTTCTGCCTAAAGGCAATGTATGTTTAGACACAATGCATAACACATTACAGGCACGGGAATAGTGAGTGGTCACTGTGCCAGGAAAGCAATATCACTATAAAATACAAAGATAGCAGGGAAGCAACTGTCTTCACGATAGGATTATTACCTGTGTACTAAGTATACTTATATATTACAATGGTTTTCAATGGATATATTTATAATATAGATAAATCAATCCCATTGTGGATAAAGTGATGTAAGAAGTGCTAACATACTGAGATTTTACACTGATGAGACCTATGACAATTGAATGATTAGGACTCAAGTATATGTGAACCAACATTTATAGGATTAAATAAACAATGCAGTATAATAATTAGAGGTAAAATCAAAATGTGTTGTTGAAAGCTTGTATCCAGTGTCCGTCCTAACACCTGTTGATACATGTCACAATACTGCAAATAGTTATTATGACTTTCACTGCACATACATAAACACACAGTCTGAGAGCTGCATGAAGTGGTAACATTGAGAATTACCTATCTGATACAAATAACATTCTTACAAACAGCAACAGTTGCTAAATTGTACCAGAGTGTAAAGGGCAGTACACACGGAGAGATTTTTGCTCAATTTCTAAGCAATATGACTGGATGGCTTAGAAATTAAGCACACATCGCTCCGTGTGCAGGGGTGCCGGCGACAGGGCCGCGGATCGCTATCACTGGCTCTAGATGTGGAAGCATGCATGCCAGATCTAGTCAAATCGCTCACTTTACCGCTGGGTGAAGTGAGCGTTATCTTTTCCCCCCCTCGCTCATCAGCGTCCAGAGATGTGTGCTGAGCGATCTGTGCTAGATCGCACAGCACATATCTCTGGGAGAAATCTCTAAGTGTGAACTCTCAGCAGACATACAAATATTGAAATATAAATTCCAGTGTCTATTTAGATATATATTTTTCCTAAAATTATCAGATGCAGCAAAATACAAACTTTAAGCTGTGTAAAGTCCTTACTGGGTAAAGACAGAAAAGGATACAAGATAGAGAGCAAGCTTCAATATTTGGGATTATTAAAATATCACCACGTGCAATACAACATAATGTTCACCACTCTCAACCCTTGATTGGATTAGAGGGTTATCTCAAAATCGTATGACGCTACAATAGTATATCTCCGGTATAAAAAATAAGGGATATCACTCAAAACACTTAACGTGTTCTGATGACCATATTGGAAATGATAGATATACAAATAATCAACAATACACATTGACATTCCATTAAAGGTTCCTCAATAATACCAAAGGCCCACACACACTAGGAGATTTCCATTTCAAAAGACTTCAGGGGGGTACACACAAAGAGATCCGTGCCTAATATCTAAGCAATCTGTCAAGATTGCTTAGAAATTAAGTACAGATCTCTTGGTGTGTATGCCCCATAGCGATAGAGATGTGCGTCCCTGTGCGTCACTTTCGCCAGTACTAGATTGCCACAATCTAGTAAATCGCTCATTTCACAACTGTGTGCTGAGCGAGGGGAGAGATGTGTGCTGAGCGGTCTGTGCTAGATTGCTCAGCACACATCTCCCCATTTGTACCCCCTATACCGCACTGTGTGCTGAGCGGGGGGAGAGATGGGGAAGAGATGTGCTGAGTGGTCTATGCTAGATTGCTCAGCACACATCTCCCCATGTGTACCCCCCTATATCACACTGTGCGCTGAGCAGGGGGAGAGATGGGGAAGAGATGTGCTGAGTGGTCTGTGCTAGATTGCTCAGCACACATCTCCCCATGTGTACCCCCCTATATCACACTGTGTGCTGAGCAGGAGGAGAGATGGGGAAGAGATGTGCTGAGTGGTCTGTGCTAGATTGCTCAGCACACATCTCCCCATGTGTACCCCCCTATATCACACTGTGCGCTGAGCGGGGGGAGAGATGGGGAAGAGATGTGCTGAGTGGTCTGTGCTAGATTGCTCAGCACACATCTCCCCATGTGTACCCCCCTATATCACACTGTGCGCTGAGCGGGGGGAGAGATGAGGAAGAGATGTGCTGAGTGGTCTGTGCTAGATTGCTCAGCACACATCTCCCCATGTGTACCCCCCTATATCACACTATGCGCTGAGCAGGGGGAGAGCTGGGGAAGAGATGTGTGCTGAGTGGTCTGTGCTAGATTGCTCAGCACACATCTCCCCATGTGTACCCCCCTATATCACACTGTGTGCTGAGCGGGGGGAGAGATGGGGAAGAGATGTGCTGAGTGGTCTGTGCTAGATTGCTCAGCACACATCTCCCCATGTGTACCCCCCTATATCACACTAGATTGCTCAGCACACATCTCCCCATGTGTACCCCCCTATATCACACTGTGCTCTGAGCGGGGGGAGAGATGGGGAAGAGATGTGTGCTGAGCGGTCTGTGCTAGATTGCTCAGCACACATCTCCCCATGTGTACCCCCTATATCACACTGTGTGCTGAGCGGGGGGAGAGTTGCGGAAGAGATGTGTACTGAGCGGTCTATGCTAGATTGCTCAGCACACATCTCCCCACGTGTACCCCCCTATATCACACTGTGCACTGAGCGGGGGAAGAGATGGGGAAGAGATGTGCTGAGTGGTCTGTGCTAGATTGCTCAGCACACATCTCCCCATGTGTACCCCCCTATATCACACTAGATTGCTCAGCACACATCTCCCCATGTGTACCCCCCTATATCACACTAGATTGCTCAGCACACATCTCCCCACGTGTACCCCCCTATATCACACTGTGCGCTGAGCGGGGGGAGAGATGGGGAAGAGATGTGCTGAGTGGTCTGTGCTAGATTGCTCAGCACACATCTCCCCATGTGTACCCCCCTATATTACACTAGATTGCTCAGCACACATCTCCCCATTTGTACCCCCCTATATCACACTAGATTGCTCAGCACACATCTCCCCATGTGTACCCCCCTATAGACAACATCTCTGAAAGATATATCTTTCACCAAAGTAGTGCATACACACACACTGATCTATTTTCCCAAAGAGCAAGAGGTTTTCAGGAGGCAAAACACTTTGCTGAAAATCTTTAATTAGAAAGGTTATTTACATAATGGGCTGGGCCAGCAATGTATATGTTACTAGCTTATTCATATATATTGGTGGGCAGTGGTGCCAGTAACGTATACATTGCTGGACTGTGCCAGCAATGTATATATTTACTGGGAGCGCGCATCATCACCCATCGTTCATCGCTGGGCCATACATAATGGACAACTTCAACCTCAAAATCGCTCAAAACAGCCAAAATGAGCGATTTTTATGCCAAAGTCGCCTCGTGTGTATGGGCCTTAAAACAGCTATTGGATGGTAAAAAAAATAACAAAACAATAATAAGCAAGACACATTAAAAGGTACACAGCAGAGGCTTTTTAATTCACCAACTTTAAACTTTTGCAGAATTCTTACATTTTTAACCCATATTTCGCTGTTTGCCTTTCTCTACAAACATTCACAATTTTAATATGAATTAATAAAAGGTACATTTTAAGAAATCTTTTTCCTTGTGTGCCAGACTCAGACATCTTTCTTTCTTATCTTTATATAATATATAATAGAAACATAGAAACATAGAATTTGACGGCAGATAAGAACCACTTGGCCCATCTAGTCTGCCCCTTTTTTATTTTATCCTTTAGGCAATCTCAACCCTTTTTTAACCTTATTTTTTTGTAAGGATATTCATATGCCTGTCCCAAGCATGTTTAAATTGCCCTACAGTCTTAGCCTCTACCACCTCTGATGGGAGGCTATTCCACTTATCCACTACCCTTTCTGTGAAGTAATTTTTCCTTAAATTTCCCCTGAACCTCCCCCCCTCCAGTCTCAATGTATGCCCTCGAGTTCTAATACTTATTTTCCTTTGAATAATGTTTCCCTCCTGAACTTTGTTAAGACCCTTGATATATTTGAAAGTTTCTATCATGTCCGCCCTTTCCCTTCTCTCCTCCAAACTATACATGTTAAGATCTTTTAGCCTTTCCGGGTAAGTTTTGTGATGTAGGCCATGCACCATTTTAGTTGCCCTTCTTTGTACACTCTCTAATGTATTTATATCCTTCTGGAGATAGGGTCTCCAGAACTGGACACAGTATTCCAGATGGGGCCGTACCAATGACCTATACAGTGGCATTATCACTTCTTTTTTCCTGCTACTGATTCCTCTCCCTATGCAACCAAGCATCTGACTTGCCTTTCTCATTGCTTTGTTGCATTGCTTTCCTGCCTTCAAGTCTCTTGAAATAGTGACTCCTAAATCTCTTTCCTCCTCAGTAGTTTCCATTATAGTACCCTTGATACTATACTTAGCCTTTGGGTTTTTGAGACCCAAGTGCATGATTTTGCATTTTTTAGCATTAAACTGTAGTTGCCACGTTCTTGACCATTTCTCAAGCCTACCTAGGTCATTAATCATTTGTTTGACCCCTCCCAGTGTGTCTACCCTGTTGCATATCTTTGTATCATATGCAAAAAGGCATATCTTCCCTTCAATACCATCTGCAATGTCACCAACAAAGATATTAAAGAGAACTGGACCAAGTACAGATCCCTGGGGTACTCCACTGGTAACATTTCCCTCCATAGATTGCACTCCATTAACTACGACTGTCTGTTTCCTATCCTGCAACCAGGTTCTTATCCATTTAACCGATTTATAATCCACCCCCAGGCTTTCAAGTTTATTTAGCAGTCTGCGATGTGGGACAGTGTCAAATGCCTTACTAAAGTCTAGATATGCTACATCTACAGCTCCCCCTTGATCTATTATTTTCATCACAGAGTCAAAAAAGTCAATAAGATTTGTTTGGCATGATCTCCCACCAGTAAATCCATGCTGTTTTGGATCCTGTAAGTTGTTTGATTTAAGATATTCCACTACTCTTTCTTTTAATAGTTTTTCCATTACTTTCCCTACTACTGATGTAAGGCTTACTGGTCTGTAGTTACTTGCTTCTTCCTTGCTTCCACTTTTGTGCAGTGGAACTACATTTGCTCTTTTCCAGTCCTCTGGAATAGCACCTGTATTTAGTGACTGGTTAAATAATTCTGTTAAAGGTGTAACCAGCACATCTTTTAGCTCTTTGAGTATCCTTGGGTGTATCCCATCTGGTCCCATTGATTTATCCACTTTTAGTTTTGAAAGTTCTGTTAGGACCTTCTCCTCTGTAAATGTATTTTCATCTACCTTATTTTTATGAATGTCCTTGCAACTTAACTGTGGCCCCATCCCTTCTTCTGTAGTAAATACTGAGCAAAAATAATTATTTAGGTGATCTGCTATTGCCTTGTCTCCCTCCACCAAATGCCCACTCTCTGTCTTAAGTCTTAAGTCTTATTATTCCTCCATTTGATTTTCTCCTTTCACTTATATACTTAAAAAAAGTTTTGCCCCCTTTATCTACTGACTGGGCCATTTTCTCCTCAGCTTCTGCCTTTGCACGTCTGATCACTTTCTTAGCAATAGTCTGAGGCAGTACCCCCTGAGATGTATTTAGATGGGAATATATTGAATTCCATTATAGGGGTACAGTCCTATTCAACAGAATAAGTCCTGGTGCAATAGAACTTGCTTTTTTCTTTTCATACAGCAGAAAGAGCACTCCTTTCCGATACAGCAGACAGAGCACTCCTTTCAGATACAGCAGACAGAGCACTCCTTTCAGATACAGCAGACAGAGCACTCCTTTCAGATACAGCAGACAGAGCACTCCTTTCAGATACAGCAGAAAGAGCACTCCTTTCAGATACAGCAGAAAGAGCACTCCTTTCAGATACAGCAGAAAGAGCACTCCTTTCAGATACAGCAGACAGAGCACTCCTTTCATATACAGCAGACAGAGCACTCCTTTCAGATACAGCAGAAAGAGCACTCCTTTCAGATACTCCTTTCAGATACAGCAGAAAGAGCACTCCTTTCAGATACAGCAGAAAGAGCACTCCTTTCAGATACAGCAGAAAGAGCACTCCTTTCAGATACAGCAGAAAGAGCACTCCTTTCAGATACAGCAGACAGAGCACTCCTTTCAGATACAGCAGACAGAGCACTCCTTTCAGATACAGAAGACAGAGCACTCCTTTCAGATACAGCAGACAGAGCACTCCTTTCAGATACAGCAGAAAGAGCACTCCTTTCAGATACAGCAGACAGAGCACTCCTTTCAGATACAGCAGACAGAGCACTCCTTTCAGATACAGCAGACAGAGCACTCCTTTCAGATACAGCAGAAAGAGCACTCCTTTCAGATACAGCAGACAGAGCACTCCTTTCAGATACAGCAGACAGAGCACTCCTTTCAGATACAGCAGACAGAGCACTCCTTTCAGATACAGCAGAAAGAGCACTCCTTTCAGATACAGCAGAAAGAGCACTCCTTTCAGATACAGCAGAAAGAGCACTCCTTTCAGATACAGCATACAGAGCACTCCTTTCAGATACAGCAGACAGAGCACTCCTTTCAGACACAGCAGACAGAGCACTCCTTTCAGATACAGAAGACAGAGCACTCCTTTCAGATACAGCAGACAGAGCACTCCTTTCAGATACAGCAGAAAGAGCACTCCTTTCAGATACAGCAGACAGAGCACTCCTTTCAGATACAGCAGACAGAGCACTCCTTTCAGATACAGCAGACAGAGCACTCCTTTCAGATACAGCAGAAAGAGCACTCCTTTCAGATACAGCAGACAGAGCACTCCTTTCAGATACAGCAGACAGAGCACTCCTTTCAGATACAGCAGACAGAGCACTCCTTTCAGATACAGCAGAAAGAGCACTCCTTTCAGATACAGCAGAAAGAGCACTCCTTTCAGATACAGCAGAAAGAGCACTCCTTTCAGATACAGCATACAGAGCACTCCTTTCAGATACAGCAGACAGAGCACTCCTTTCAGATACAGCAGACAGAGCACTCCTTTCAGATACAGCAGAAAGAGCACTCCTTTCAGATACAGCAGAAAGAGCACTCCTTTCAGATACAGCATACAGAGCACTCCTTTCAGATACAACATAAAGAGCACTCCTTTCAGATACAGCAGACAGAGCACTCCTTTCATATACAGCAGACAGAGCACTCCTTTCAGATACAGCAGACAGAGCACTCCTTTCAGATACAGCAGACAGAGCACTCCTTTCAGATACAGCAGACAGAGCACTCCTTTCAGATACAACATAAAGAGCACTCCTTTCAGATACAGCAGAAAGAGCACTCCTTTCAGATACAGCAGACAGAGCACTCCTTTCAGATACAGCAGACAGAGCACTCCTTTCAGATACAGCAGAAAGAGCACTCCTTTCAGATACAGCAGAAAGAGCACTCCTTTCAGATACAGCAGACGGAGCACTCCTTTCAGATACAGCAGACGGAGCACTCCTTTCAGATACAGCAGACGGAGCACTCCTTTCAGATACAGCAGACGGAGCACTCCTTTCAGATACAGCAGAAAGAGCACTCCTTTCAGATACAGCAGACGGAGCACTCCTTTCAGATACAGCAGACGGAGCACTCCTTTCAGATACAGCAGACGGAGCACTCCTTTCAGATACAGCAGACAGAGCACTCCTTTTCAGATACAGCAGACAGAGCACTCCTTTTCAGATACAGCAGACAGAGCACTCCTTTCAGATACAGCAGACAGAGCACTCATTTCAGATACAGCAGACAGAGCACTCCTTTCAAATACAGCAGAAAGAGCACTCCTTTCAGATACAGCAGAAAGAGCACTCCTTTCAGATACAGCAGACAGAGCACTCCTTTCAGATACAGCAGACAGAGCACTCCTTTCAGATACAACAGAAAGAGCACTCCTTTCAGATACAGCAGACAGAGCACTCCTTTCAGATACAGCAGACAGAGCACTCCTTTCAGATACAGCAGAAAGAGCACTCCTTTCAGATACAGCAGAAAGAGCACTCCTTTCAGATACAGCAGAAAGAGCACTCCTTTCAGATACAGCAGAAAGAGCACTCCTTTCAGATACAGCAGAAAGAGCACTCCTTTCAGATACAGCAGACAGAGCACTCCTTTCAGATACAGCAGACAGAGCACTCCTTTCAGATACAGCAGCCCCATGCCAGTCAGTCAACACAGTACTGAGACGGACGGAGTGAAGGTGTCGCAGATCACCAGGGAGTGGGACCTTTATAGAGTCCAAAACCCGCGAGAATCCGACAGCGGGATAATGAAGTTTTGCCTCAATTTGGGATCCGAGTAAGGCAGGAAACCCCAAGGCGGACTCAGATGCGGACTCGGATCCCAAAGTTTGGGTGGGTCCAGTTCTCTGAAGACTGGACCCGCTCATCTCTACTACAAACTGTTTGCAGAATGCTTAACATGGTGTCACATGATGTTGTCTGTAGAATGTCATATGATGTAAAGCACTATTGATATTTTCATTGACACATGCCAGTCGGAATAGCTTAGATAGAAACCTTAATCAGTGTATCCAGAACACTGTTATGTAGACACATTGGGGTAAATTTACTAAAGCTTCTAAAATGGAGAACTGGTTATGTTGCCCAAATCAACCAAGCAGATGCTGTCCATCCTTATTGGTGCCTAATATACATACCAGAAACAATTCTGTTTGCTAGCGTTTAAGCAGACCTCCAATAGATTGGTTAGTAAATGGTTGTATCTTCGATCTGGTGAAGAGTGTTTAAACCACAAAATTAGGTTTATTACCTGATGACTAGAAGTACTTTACTTGCCTTCAGCCTTTGGGTCTTGATTTTATTTTGGCAAACTGATGTCAGTCTGGTATTTTGTCTTTCTAATATATATTTTAATAATAATTATAATTATTATTATTATTATTATTATTATTATTGTTGTTGTTGTTGATTTGTAAGGCAGAAAACAGAAGCCCTCAAAACATTTCACTGGTCACAGCCTGCTTCTTCAGATAAGAAACTTCTAAATGGTGTTCAGGGATGCAAGTAGGTGACCTGCAGTGGTATGAAATCCACATCCAGTAATATGATGTGTGGTGATATGGGAAATGTTTGACTGGCTCACACAAATGAGCAGTCACAGATGGTCCTTGTAGCACCACACCATGTATTATGTAGATCTTACATTCTGGGTTAGGTACTTCTATTCCTAAATATTTAGAAGTTTCATAACTGATGAAGCAGGTACGATGTGTAAAACCCATCATCTTTGTTATGGGAAACTATTATTGCCTTTATGCAGATGGTGATCATGTAAAGTTTTGCAAAAATAAAAGAGAATTAAATGAACCAAAGTGTAGGATTATTTGAACCCAGAAAGACTCCTACAGTGATTCTATTGACACACCTACACTTACTGTATGGTATTTATTTCACTAAGCATATTAGCTGTGTAAATGTATGTTTACCTATACAGTCCCATTCCAATTGCATCATGTGACAAATTTCAAAAAGTATTGAGATTTACTTATACATTTGTATTAGTATTTCATTGGATTACCAACCATCTTTACCCTCTGCTCCTGTAAAAGTTAACTATCATTGGATTCGTAGCCCCAAGTCACAAATAGACAAAAAGATTTTGGAAATCCATAGCCCCTACACCCATTGCCAGAATCAATAGCAAAATATCACTTGATGTCATGGATACAATGTACAAATTATTATATAAAAAATACCAGAACTAGAAAAGCACACTTTGGTCTCTATTTAAGAATGAGCCATAACTCCATTATCACTTGCTGTTCAATATTTAGCATATAGCAGTAAACTCAGCTCTCTGTTTCTGACTGTACCACTTATGCCATCTATGATGTGTTAGCGGAACAGTCTTCATTGCTGGCTGTAGGGACCCAGCAAAGCTTTTCCACATTCAGTGAAGCATTGGAAGCTTTGCTGAGTCTCTGCTAGGTTGAAGCACACTGCGCATGCTCAGAAGGACACCTTGCATGCTTATTACTCACCAAGCCATTAAATGATGCCATAGAGGAGGGGGATAGCACTGGATCTCAGCAGACTGGTAAGATATATTAAATACCAGCAGCATATTCATAAGTATCATAGTGTTACCAAAGTATATGTTATCATTGTTAAATGGATCCCTTTGACCATAGCTCCTGTTGTTACTACCGCTCATATACTGTAGCACTTTGTTTTGTTTTTTTGCATTGCCCAAGCAATTATTTTCCAACTTTCTGTATATTGTAGGTATCCTTGGGATGATTGGCTCAGTGTGGTATGCAGTGGATGTCTATGTGGAGAGAACCTCGCTGGTACTACAGAATGTGTTCTTGGGAATTCACTATGAGTTTGGATGGTCTTGTTGGCTGGGAATGGCAGGTTCTACTGGCTGCTTTGTGGTGTCTATTGTTCTTACATGTTGTCAGCACATATTCAGAGGTAATATGACTACCACTAAGTTATTCCAGCTAATATCCAATTTTACCAATTACTACTTTAAATGTTCTCAGTTATGGACATATATATCACAATCCATACCTCAGATGCGGATGGGATGTGATAAATACAACCAAATCCGCAATGTGATAATTGAATACATTGTAGGGATGCATCAATTATCACATGCAGGGACAGAGCTTGTGAGAAAGCTCTGACCATGTGAATCCACTTACCGCAATTCTCAGGGTGTTTGTTTGTGGAAAATACCCTGATATTGTATATACGAATGCTCTGATGTGGAATCCCCCATGCAACATCCCCCACCATGCCTCCAGGTACTCCCCCCTCACGAACCCCCTCCGATTACACTTGCCTGCAACTAGGACCGCTGATTGGTGATCTGTGATGGCAGCTAGTAATCAGATTCTGTGCTCTGCTGTGACCCCTGGTCCTATAAAGTGAGATGTTAGCATCACTTTACTGCACTGGGGGTCACAGCAAGAGCACAGCAATCTGATGACTGGCTGCCCTCATCAGATCACTGATCTACAGTTCCTGGGTGCAGGTAAGTATTACTTTTATTTTTGTTATCATGCACATATGGCTGATCACATGAATTCAGGGGAACCAGAGGGAAGCCCAGATAACAATAGCTCAATATAGCATTATTATCACAGGGCTCCCTCCAGTATTTTTTTATTTTTTTATTCTTTAATTAGCAATTTCACAGATCGCATTTCCCATTACTAATTCTGCTCCAAACCTGAATTTAAGGGCTTGGAAAAGAGAATTTTGCTAATTCTCCTTCAATTGCCCTTTAGTACATTCTGGTAATACTAAAATAATCTGTGAAAACACCCATTTTCACATTATTTTAGTAAAAATAATTTTGCTAAATATGACCGTTAGATGTTATAGCTACGAATTATATTTAGTACATGCACAAAATAATATATTCATAGAGAATAATGATGATGATGATGATGATGATGATGATGATAATAATAATATTAATAATACTACACTTCTTTTTTTCTGTGTGGAGAGACCACTAAAAAATAATAAATACATTTGTAGGTAAAAAAAATATATTCTGTAAAATGTTCATTTACTGTGGTATTATGTTCTTCTAGATACGGGATCTTCCCCTAGACACCAGCAATTTGTATATGAATATGGAAGAACTGCTACTGGGAAGATGTATGCCATGGATTCTAGAGTGTGACTGATGATATTATCTTCATTTTAGATCTGTATAAGTAAAATAGTGTAAATATATCATTTATTGTTTGTATAGTTCTCTTTTATATAGACTTGTTAATAAGAAATGTAATATTGCATCCAGTGTGATGGGAACACACTGATAACCATGCATGCACTTAATTATGTTTCTATGAATATGAAAAAAGTAACCACAAGGTTTAAATTGAAAAACAAATACAGTTAATCACTATTATAAGATTTTCAAGTAGCTTAAAAAAACTGTCATCGAATCCAATATTGGGTCAAACAATTCCATTAATTCTTAAAGGTGTATTTTTTATTTTGGTGACAAACAAAGGGCCTAATTCAGACCTGATCGCAGCAGCAAATTTGTTAGCTAATGGGCAAAACCATGGGGGTAATTCAGACCTGATCGCTCACTAGCATTTTTTGCAGCGCTGCGATCAGGTCAGAACTGCGTATGCACCGCAATGCGCAGGTGCGTCACACAGGTACAAAGCGAATTGCCGCTCATCGATAGGTTTATGTGAAGAATCCATTTGCACAGGCGACCGCAAGGGCATAAACAGGAAGAAGCCGTTTGCTAACTGACCGTTTTTTGGGAGTGGTTGGAAAAACGCAGGCATGTCCATGCGTTTGCAGGGAGGGTTCCTGATGTCAATTCCTGTCCCAGACAGGCTGAAGTGTTCGCAGCGGCTGAGTAAGTCCTGGGCTACTCAGAGACTGCACAAGATCTGTTCGTACAACCCTGCTACACATGTTCCCACACTGCAAAGCTATAATACACTCCCCTATGGGCCGCGACTATCTGTTCGCAGCAGTGCAAAAAAACCCTAGCCAGCGATCAGGTCTGAATTAGGCCCCATGTGCACAGCAGGTGGGGCAGATATAACATGTGCAGAGAGAGTTAGATTTGGGTGGGTTATTTTGTTTGTGTGCAGAGTAAATACTGTCTTCTTTATTTTTACACTGCAATTTAGATTTCAGTTTAAACACACCACACCCAAATCTAACTCTCTCTGCACATGTTACATCTGCCCCCCCTGCAGTGCACATGGTTTTGCCCATTAGCTAACAAATTTGCTGCTGCAATCTGAATTAGGCCCAAAGTTGGAAGAAGTCTACTATCGACTTATTAGTAGGATATGCCCATTATCACTATCAGCTATGCCTCCAAAGTATCACTATCAGCTATGGTGAAAAAGTAGGTTGAAAAATGACCATTATCAACCTGGTCCCAAATTTTCCTCAATGTCAGACAATAATTTGATTTAAATTGGTGGGTAATTGTATCAGCAAATGTCAGAAAGCCCAGTCAGAAGATGGCCACTATCGATGTGTTTTGAGGGTAGCTTCCAACCTTGCAAAATCAGCCACAGTGATGAGGGTATCCCGTTGATAGATAGACAGTGCATAGACAGTCAATAGATAGACCCCATATGTTAGACAGACATTAGGTCGACAGGGTCAGAAGGTTACATGGTCAATAGGTCGACATGAAAAGGGTAAACAGTACAAAAGGTAGACAGGGTCAAAATGTCGACAGGGTCAAAAGGTCGACATGAAAATGGTCGACAAAAAAAAGATAGACAAATGTTTTTTTTTATTTAACATGTTTTTGAACTATTTCCTACCTTCTCTGTCCATGTCGGCATAGAGTTGGTTATAAACCTTGTGGCAAGCGCAGCGAGCCACCAAGCCCGAAGCGTAGCGAGCCCCGAGAGGGTATGCCTTTCTACAATTGGGGGTCCCAGATGACAAAACTATCCACACAAACCACAAAAATGCAAAAAACATGTTGTTTACCTTTTTCATGTCGACCTTTTGACCCTGTCAACAAAATGTCTGTCTAACATATGGTGTCTATCTATTGATTGTCTAACTAGACACTGTCTATCTTTTATACCATACCCATGATGAGACTCACTGAAGGGCAGTGGACCACCACCGAAGGTGCTGAAATATGTGTGTACATCTGACTGTGGTATGACAGAATAATAGTACAAACCAGTGGGTGACCTGAGACAACAAACAGCCGAGACACTTATCCAGTGGGGAGGTTTATTCAGCAGTAATGTGACTGTACAGCAGTACTTACAATTATGCATACACTGCAGTCTGCACATAGTTATGCATACTCTGCACATACTCTGAGTCAATATGAAGTATGCACAGTAGCAAGCTCCAGGTTCAACAGAAGAGACGGGGTATATGCAATTGCGGTTGAATTGCCGCAAATGTCGAAAAACGGGGCATTTTTGACAAAAAAACCTGTCGAATTGGATTCGACAATGCAATACAGTACTTTCCGACAAAAAAAACTGCCGTTTCAGATTCGACTTTTTGCAATCCGACATTTGTCAAATTCGACATGTCTGCAATGGTAAAAATGCGGCTTTTCGACAAAAGTATATTCAATTGAAGAATGTCGATTCGACAACAGTGCTTTTCGACAGTCATTTCGTCAATTTCATTCCGCCTCATTTTGCTGTCGTGATCTAATAAAAAATTTTAAAAACATTTTTTTGGGTGTTTTTTTGATTGCTAATAGCATATCTATTTATATTAGAAGGGATTATCTACTTGGTTTGTCTATTTATGAGCCACAAGTATTATTTAATAGATTTTTTTTAAGAATATTTTTTTTTACTGACTAAAGTAATATGGAGAGATCAGTGCATGTTTTTCAGTGGGAAGGGGTGGGAATGGGTTAAAATTTCAGAAAAAAATGCGTGGGGTCCCCCCTCCTAAGCATAACCAGCCTCGGGCTCTTTGAGCCGGTCCTGGTTGTAAAAATACGGCGGGGGGGGGGGGGGGATGACAGGGGATCCCCCGTATTTTAACAACCAGCACCGGGCTCTGCGCCTGGTCCTGGTGCCAAAAATATGGGGGTATTTCAGGATGAGGAGGGAGGATTTCCTTAAGAATAGGATCCATGAGCAGTATTCTCCAGTGGTTCCTAAATGATTCTCGGATGGATTTTTCGTGCCGGTTAAAAGTTGTTACAAAAGCCGTGGAATCTTTTGTTTTCTCCCTTGTTTTATATTCTAGCAATTTGGGTCTTTCAACCAAATTGGTTCTGGTGATGGCTTCTTTCAAGATGGTATCTGGATATTCTTTTTGCTTGAATCTGCTATTATACAGCTCCAGCTGTGCTTGACAGTCCTCTGGTTTGCTGCAATTTCTTTTGATTCTACTAATTTGGGAAAATGGAATGTTATTCTTCCAACTCTTCAAATGATTGCTCTTGTAGTGGAGATAACTGTTAGTATCCACATGTTTAATATAATTTTTTGTGGTAATTCTTCACTTTTCTCCTGTGAGAATCAAGTCCAGGAACTCGATGTGCTCTTTGTTCACATTGGATGTAAAAGCAAGATTCATCTCATTGGTGCAAATGTGTTTAAAAAATTAGTTAAAACGTTCAATATCTCCATCCCAGATTATTAAAATGTTGTCAATATATCTCCAATAAAAAACTAGGTGGCTTTTAAAATCCTGATGATCATATATATAAGCTTTCTCCCAACATCCCATACAAAGATTTGCGAAACTGTGCGCAAAAATAATACCCATTGCTGTGCCGCACTGCTGCAGATAAATCTGATCCAGGAACTTAAACTAATTGTGATGAAGAATAAAACGCATGATGTCACAAATGAATTTTTTATGGTTAGTTGTTAATGTGTCATCTTTATCCAAAAATTCCTTACAAGCTGTAACTCCCTTCTCATGTTCAATACATGTGTAGAGTGATTGTACGTCTATTGTGACCCACATGTATGAATTCTTCCACTCAATATCCTACACAAGGCCCAGTACCGATGTAGTATCTTTGAGATATGATGGGAGATCCTTTACATAAGGTTTTAAAAAAACATCAGCGTATTCAGACAAATTAGAAGTAAGTGAGTCTATGCCCGACACAATCGGTCTACCGGGCGAGTTGTCCAAGCTTTTATGAATTTTGGGTAAAAAATAAAATATGGGGGTAGTGGGGTCTGATCTCATTAAGAATTGATACTCCTCCTTAGTAATAATTTCTGTTCTTAAACCGTGCAATAAAAGTGTCCTCAATTCTTCAATGTAATCATCCTTCGGATCTTTAGCAAGCTTTTTATAAGACTCTCCATCTGATAATAGTATTTCTGCCCCCGCAATGTATTAGAGCCAATCCATGATGACCAGCCCCCCCTCTCCCTCTTTGTCAGCTTGTTTTATAATTATCCCTTTATTTTTCTGTAGATTTTTCAGGGCCTCACTTTCTCTGTTGTTTAGATTCTTCTCTTTAATTTTCTCCTGGTCCATGTCACACAGGTCCTTTTTTACCAATTCGTAAAAAAACATACTTATGTTGCTACCTTTGGACTCTAAAGGGTAGAATTTTGAGGTTGGTTTTAGGCCTGATTTGGGGCGGCTTTCATAATTCGCTATGACTGCATCCTCTTTTTTTAGGAAGTGTCTTTTCAGCGTTAATATCCTGACAAATTTGTTCAGATCTATGAATGTATCAAACTTGTTAAGACCTTCTGTTGGTGCAAATGTTAGTCCTTTGTCTAAAAGGGATATTTCTGGTTCTGTTAAAACATGTTGGGAAAGGTTGAATATACCTTTTTCGCTCGGATTGGTTGTTCTTTTTTTGTGTTTCCTGCCTCCTCGGGATCCTCTTCTTCTGCATACCTTCTTTTGAGGGGCGATGCATGATGTATGTCTTCCCTCATCGTATTTCTTATGTTGTGCTTCGGTCTTGCACCCGTTCTTTGAGATAAAAAATCCTGGTCGCTATTTGAGCCATATCTCTGCAAGATTGAAAATCTGTTAGATGTCTTCAGACTACTGTTTGGAGTGTTTTTGTTGTTATTCTGTATGGCGTTGGTCCTTGTAGTAACAGATTTCCAACTTCCTCTGTCTGTCCTTTGATTCAAATGTCTGTTGGAGTTGAACCTGCTCCAATTCTTTACTCTCCCTTGTTTGTAATCGTTCTTGTCCCTTAAAAACTTTTTTCTTTTCCTTTGATAACCTCTGCCTCAATATGCTCCATTTTCTTGTTCAATACTGTTTCGTTAATTTTGCAGTCCTCCTTATCTTTGAAAGGTTCAAGCTCTCTCTCCTTCAGTTTAATATCCGTCTCTAGGGATGAGAGGGATTTTTTCTTTTCATCGATGAGGAGTTTCATTAAGTCTATGGAACAGGTGTGCAATATATTGTCCCATTTCTCCATAAATGTTCCCTCCTGGTTGCCAAATGTAGGTTGTTTGAGTAGTCTTAGGCCCCTTGGAACTCTGTCCATTGATATGTAATGCTCTTAGCCCTTAACATCCCACCATGTTTTAACCTCTTTTGTGAGAAGTCTCTCAATTCCCCAAAATAAATCATCTAAATCACAAGATTGGGTTGGTTCGTTAACAGTAAAACTCTCATTAAATATTTTTTGGCACCAAACATTTCTTTTACTAGTACGATCTGTATTCCTCAACATTTAGTTGGGTGTACCCCTCCACCAGGCCGCAATAAAAAATTATCACCAGAGACAATTATGGAACAAGGTTTAATATTGCCCCACTTGTGATAAGAACAGATATGTTGTAAAAGGATAAACGGCAAGCTTATGTGACACTCCCCTATGCTGCTACTGGGGCATCAACTGAATCCCTCAAAAATGTACAGGGATGGTGATTCCCTGGATAGGATTTGGGAATAAAAAGGGGGAATGAGGGATATATAGCGACCACGGTGTCAATACAGCAAGTATAAAATTGCCAATAATATTAAATTAAAAGGTATTTATTAACGTACAGTTATACATAAAAGAAACATGTATAAAAAATGGGACAATAATAAAAGCACAGCTGAACTAAAAGCACTTAAATGATTATATAAAAACTACAATAAGAACAAGTATTAAGGTTTTTTCCTTATCTTAAATGAGGTAGGTAAAGGTTCCAACGCGTTTCGTCTCATAAGACTTCTTCAAGGGATAGAGATACAAAGGACCTGCAAGTCTATTTATAGCCAATATGGCTTGGTGGTAAGGTCCTAACTTCACAGGGAGTCATGTGATACAATTATTTAATAAATGCTTCCAATCTACTACATAGTGCAATCTAAGAGGTGTCAGGTTATTGGGAGCTGCTATTAAGTAAAAACGAGTGAGTTTTAAAGTTTTAAAAGGACTTAAAAGCATTGAAATCCGTCTCAAACATCATAATTGCGGCACTTCTGCCACACTTCCGGTTGCGTCTGCCATGCGCCTGCGGCGGCGCGATGTTGTTATATAGTCCTCAGTATATCCTCCTAATGTCTGTAATCCAGGGGGGGAAAAGAGAGTCTCTAATTGTGTTCTTTCCCGGTGGCCATATTTGGTAGGATTTTGTCCATAGGTTTTCAGGCTGCGGTGGCCATTTTCTAGTGTATCATGTGTGTCAATGCTCCGGTATCCATGGTGACCATTCCACATAGAAATAAAGATAAATGACATCAGAGGTGCATGAGTCTCAGTTCAAATTCATATATTAGCAGCTTCAGATGAATAGTGAAATAATATATTATTAATCTCATAATAATATTTATTAAAGGACAATCGACTTAAAAGGACTAATAAAAGGTGCAAGTGCTTATTCATATTATGTAAGTGACTCAGATTTGTTTATGTACATAATGTGACTCAGGATTATTTATTATAAAAATAAAAATAAATACAAATAAAATGCTGAGATTCCCTTATCTTTATAAGGTGCTCGTGCATTAATAATTTAAGTAGTGGGTGTGTTAAATAAATATGGTGTATATATCTACTGGTGCTTATATACCACGTGCTGTTTACTCATATATCTAAGTATAGTGTATCAATTAAATTTATATTCTATAGAGTGTGTACCTTTCTCAGGCCACTGTTAATTTACGTACTATACAGTACCTGATCTTCCCAGATGGTCCCCCCACTGGTACTGATCAGGCCCAACGCTGCTTGGCTTCCAAGATCAGATGCGTTTGGACATTTCCAGCGTGGTGTGACTGTAACGACGTTGTGCCTTATGGATTCACACTCCAAACCTTGGGATACTTACTACAGTGTTTATTCTACTCTGAAATGGTGATTATTAGTAATTGTGAGCTGACACGGGGGGATGGGGGGGAGGGGGGAAGGGGGGACGAAAGCTTGCACTTAGGAACGGAATGACGGGGCCGGGCGGGGTGAGGTGAGGGGGATGGAATAGAAATAATGGGAGATAAATGAGGTTTTAATACCATATTTTATAAAAAGGGAGCGATCTCGTAATTGTCGTTGAATAGTCGTTGAATCCTTTTGGCTGTAATGTCTGTAATTGGAATATCCAAAACATCTCGCGACGTGACTGCCTAAGACTACTCAAACAACCTACATTTGGCAACCAGGAGGGAACATTTATGGAAAAATGGGACAAGATATTGCACACCTGTTCCATAGACTTAATGAAACGCCTCATCGATGAAAAGAAAAAATCCCTCTCATCCCTAGAGACTTATATTAAACTGAAGGAGAGAGAGCTTGAACCTTTCAAAGATAAGGATGACTACAAAATTAACAAAACAGTATTGAACAAGAAAATGGAGCATATTGAGGCAGAGGTTATCAAAGGAAAAGAAAAAAGTTTTTAAGGGACAAGAACGATTACGAACAAGGGAGAGTAAAGAATTGGAGCAGGTTCAACTCCAACGGACATTTGAATCAAAGGACAGACAGAGGAAGTTGGAAATCCATTACTACAAGGACCAACGCCATACAGAATACAAATAATTTTTCCCAGCGCAAAGAACCAGAATATTAAAAAAGATTATTTGGAAAATAAGTAAAAAATATAAACGCTTTATTTCAAAAAGTCTTGCTCTTTTATTGTTTTCTTATTTAAAAGATATTGAGTTGATAATGGTATAAAAATCAAAGACAGTAAAATTATATAGTGTGACTGCCTATTACCGGTAAACGGAGACACAATACACACACAAACAAACATATAACATGTAGGGATACAGAATAACAACAAAAACACTCCAAACAGTAGTCTGAAGACATCTAACAGATTTTCAATCTTGCAGAGATATGGCTCAAATAGCGACCAGGATTTTTTATCTCAAAGAACGGGTGCAAGACCGAAGCACAACATAAGAAATATGATGAGGGAAGACATACATCATGCATCGCCCCTCAAAAGAAGGTATACAGAAGAAGAGGATCCCAAGGAAGCAGGAGGGAGGGAACACAAAAAAAGAACAGTATAACAACCAATCTGAGCGAAAAGGGTATATTCAACCTTTCCCAACATGTTTTAAGAGAACCAGAAATATCCCTTTTAGACAAAGGACTAACATTTGCACCAACAGGAGGTCTTAACAAGTTTGATACATTCATAGATCTGAACAAATTTGTCAGGAAATTAACGCTGAAAAGACACTTCCTAAAAAAAGAGGATGCAGTCATAGCGAATTATGAAAGCCGCCCCAAATCAGGCCTAAAACCAACCTCAAAATTCTACCCTTTAGAGTCCAAAGGTAGCAACATAAGTATGTTTTACGAATTGGTAAAAAAGGACCTGTGTGACATGGACCAGGAGAAAATTAAAGAGAAGAATCTAAACAACAGAGAAAGTGAGGCCCTGAAAAATCTACAGAAAAATAAAGGGATATTTATAAAACAAGCTGACAAGGGGGGGGGGGGGGCTGGTCATCATGGATCGGATCAAATACATTGCGGAGGCAGAAATACTATTATCAGATGGAGAGTCTTATAAAAAGCTTACTAAAGATCCAAAGGATGATTACATTGAAGAATTGAGGACACTTTTATTGTACGGTTTAAGAACAGAAATTATTACTAAGGAGGAGTATGAATTCTTAATGAGATCAGACCCCACTACCCTCATATTTTATTTTTTACCCAAAATTCATAAAAGCTTGGACAATCCGCCCGGTAGACCGATTGTGGCGGGCATAGACTCACTTACTTCTAATTTGTCTGAATACGCTGATGTTTTTTTAAAACCTTATGTAAAGGATCTCCCATCATATCTCAAAGATACCCCATCGGTACTGGGCCTTCTGAAGGATATTGAGTGGAAGGATTCATACATGTGAGTCACAATAGACATACAATCACTCTATACATGTATCGAACATGAGAAGGGAGTTACAGCTTGTAAGGAATTTTTGGATAAAGATGACACATTAACAACTAACCATAAAAATTTCATTTGTGACATCATGCTTTTTATTCTTCATCACAATTATTTTAAGTTCCTGGATCAGTTTTATCTGCAGCAGTGCGGCACTGCAATGGGTACTATTTTCGCGCCCAGTTTCGCAAATCTTTTTATGGGATGTTGGGAGAAAGCTTTTATATATGATCATCAGTATTTTAAAAGCCACCTTTTTTATTGGAGATATATTGACGACATTTTAATAATCTGGGATGGAGATATTGAACGTTTTAACCAATTTTTTAAACACATTTGCACCAATGAGATGAATCTTGCTTTTACATCCAATGTGAACAAAGAGCACATTGAGTTCCTGGACTTGATTCTCACAGGAGAAAATGGAAGAATTACCACAAAAAATTATATTAAACATGTGGATACTAACAGTTATCGCCACTACAAGAGCAATCATTTGAAGAGTTGGAAGAATAACATTCCATTTTCCCAATTTAGTAGAATCAAAAGAAATTGCAGCAAACCAGAGGACTGTCAAGCACAGCTGGAGCTGTATAATAGCAGATTCAAGCAAAAAGAATATCCAGATACCATCTTGAAAGAAGCCATCACCAGAACCAATTTGGTTGAAAGATCCAAATTGCTAGAATATAAAACAAGGGAGAAAACAAAAGATTCCACGGCTTTTGTAACAACTTTTAACCAGCACGAAAAATCTATCTGAGAATCATTTAGGAACCACTGGAGAATACTGCTCATGGATCCTATTCTTAAGGAAATCCTCCCTCCTCATCCTGAAATAGTTTTAAAAAAATCACGGAACCTTAAGGATATCTTAGCCCCAAGTATGTTGAGGACTGACCAAAAAAATGACCACACCTGGCCCAAATGTGTGTGCTCCTACAAATGCGGGCGATGCAATGTATGTAGATACCTACACCCCAACAGGAAAACCTTTATGGACATGGAGAAGAAAAAGGAATACAGAATTAAGGAATATATGAATTGTAATACTCAATCGGTCATATACCTCCTAGAATGTGACTGTTGAAAACAATACATCGGGAAGACAAAGAGACCGCTGAAGTTGAGGATACAGGAACACGTGAGGAACATTAGGAACAAAGTGGAGAGCCACGCTGTCTCCAAACATTTTACCTCAACACATAACTCCAATCCAGAAGCCTTGACATTTAAAGCCATTGAACTGGTGAAATTGGGAGAGAGAGGAGGAGATCTCGCCAATAAACTGTCACGTCGTGGGATGTTTTGGATATTCCAATTACAGACATTACAGCCAAAAGGATTCAAAGACAATTACGAGATCGCTCCCTTTTTATAAATACAGTATTAAAACCTCATTTATCTCCCATTATTTCTATTCCATCCCCTTCATCTCACCCCGCCCGGCCCCGTCATTCCGTTCCTAAGTGCAAGCTTTCCTCCCCCCTCCCCTCGTGTCAGCTCACAATTACTAATGTTCACCATTTCAGAGTAGAATAAACACTGTAGTAAGTATCCCAAGGTTTGGAGTGTGAATCCATAAGGCACAACGTCGTTACAGTCACACCACGTTGGAAATGTCCAAACACGTCTGATCTTGGAAGCCAAGCAGCGTTGGGCCTGATCAGTACCAGTAGGGGATGCCATCTGGGAAGATCAGGTACTGTATAGTACGTAAATTAATAGTGGCCTGAGAAAGGTACACACTCTATAGAATATAAATTTAATTGATACACTATACTTAGAAATATGAGTAAACAGCACGTGGTATATAAGCACCAGTAGATATATACACCTTATTTATTTAACACACCCACTACTTAAATTATTAATCCACAAGCACCTTATAAAGATAAGGGAATCTCAGCATTTTATTTATATTTATTTTTATTTTTACAATAAATAATCCTGAGTCACTTTATGTACATAAACAATTCTGAGTACTTACATAATATGAATAAGCACTTGCACCTTTTATTAGTCCTTTTAAGTCGATTGTCGTTTAATAAATATTATTATGAGATTAATAATATATTATTTCACTATTCATCTGAAGCTGCTAATATATGAATTTGAACTGAGAATCATGCACCTCTGATGTAATTTATCTTTATTTCTATGTGGAATGGTCACCATGGATACCGGAGCATTGACACACATGATACACTAGAAAATGGCCACCGCAGCCTGAAAACCTATGGACAAAATCCTACCAAATATGGCCACCGGGAAAGAACAAAATAAGAGACTCTCTTTTTTCCCCCTGGATTACAGACATTAGGAGGATATACTGAGGACTATATAACAACATCGCGCCGCCACGGGCGCATGCGCAGACGCAACCGGAAGTGGGGCGGAAGTGACGATTCGTGTCTTCCGTCACGGGAAGTGTGGCGGAAGGGCCGCAATTATGATGTTTGAGACGGATTTCAATGCTTTTAAGTCCTTTTAAAACTTTAAAACTCACTCGTTTTTACTTAATAGCAGCTCCCAATAACCTGACACCTCTTAGATTGCACTATGTAGTAGATTGGAAGCATTTATTAAATAATTGTATCACATGACTCCCTGTGAAGTTAGGACCCTCCCACCAAGCCATATTGGCTATAAATAGACTTGCAGGTCCATTGTATCCCTACCCCTTGAAGAAGTCTTATGAGACGAAACGCGTTGGAACCTTTACCTACCTCATTAAGATAAGGAAAAAACCTTAATACTTGTTCTTATTGTAGTTTTTATACAATCATTTAAGTGCTTTTAGTTCAGCTGTGCTTTTATTATTGTCCCATTTTTTATACATGTTTCTTTTATGTATAACTGTACGTTAATAAATACCTTTTAATTTAATATTATTGGCAATTTTATACTTGCTGTATTGACACCGTGATCGCTATATATCCCTCATCCCCCCTTTTTATTCACAAATTCTATCCAGGGAATCACCATCCCTGTACATTTTTGATGGATTCAGCTGACGCTCCAGTAGCAGCATAGGGGAGTGTCACATTAGCTTGCCGTTTATCCTTTTACAACATATTTGTTCTTATCACAAGTGGTGCAATATTAATCCTTGTTCCATATATATATATATATATATAGTATTTCATGTCTTGTTACAGGTACATCTTAGTATGCTGGGGGACACCGGGGGGTTAATCCCCAATGTATTACTAGCTTAGACTACCACCTCCCTTTCACACACCTGAATTATATTTTCTAAGTGATATGAGCAATTTAAATTTTGTTCTGTCCTAAATAGAGTACAGGACCTAAACCCATAGGATAGGACCTAAACCCATGATAGAAGCATGCTGTGCATTAAAAATGCAATATTTTTGAAAGTCAGTGTAGGGATTGACCAATAAGGAACAGCAGTGAAGGGGCTGATCAGCTTAACAAACCACTGCAAAATCTGTGAACAAACATTCCCTGAATTTAGATGAATTACAGTTTTAAGTGTTATTAGGTTACTGCTGAAATTGTATATATAGTGCCAGCCTTATTCTGAAGCACAGATCTAAACATTCCTGGCTGCAGTCCTGCTCCTTGTCAAATGGCTATCACATGTACAACTGGCGCCTCAGCACTGATTAGCCCATGCAAACATGAAGCAGAAGCAAGAGGATTAACTCTCTCAGTGCCATGGCCAATATCTTGGCTATGTGGGCCTGGTCTCTGCCCACATTCCACCCCCCCCCCCCCCAGTCCATACAGAACACTGGTGTGCCATGTCCCAGCGATTTGTAACATACATAGTAACATATTGTAGTAACATAGTTTTTGAGGTTGAAAAAAGACAAATTGTCCATCGAGTTCAACCTGTTAGTCTTAAAAAATATTACAGTTAAAGATCACTAATTTTAACTTTGGTGAATGGTCCCACAGTTTCTTAGGGTTTTAGGGAAGCTACCTGGGGGCTTTAGCTCTGGCCTAGACAGTTCATCCATATTGCAGTGATACATTTCCTTTGGGTAAAAAATGTTCAAATAGTCACCATGAAGTGAAAGTCCAACACATCATCACAATAGACTGTCAGTGTGCCCAAGTTATGTTGAAGCCAATCGAAAGGTGAGTGGTAAGTCACCACTGTGGGGGGCCAGTTGCACAGTTGCTGGAAATGGTCCAGTGCACACACAATTGTCAAACAATGCATCCCAATTGCGGTATACCCCACCTCCCCCATAGCAGTATCCTGCTTGAACAGGCCACAGGGTGCTCCTGCCCTATGGCTCCTCCTGGCTCAGTACTCCTTCCAGTCTGTACAGTGATGCATTAGTTTGTACCACAATGTCCTGGTCTTGAATTTGCGCCATCAGCACTGGAGCTGGTACCAGAACCTCCTTTATTGACTAGACTGCCAACTCACTGACTTGGGAAACCCTTACTAGTCAAATCTGTAAGGGATATCAATACAGAATATAAGTTAGGTACAACTCCTCTGTAAGGCCATGCCATTTCTAAGGTCAGTACCTGTCTGGGTGTTGTGGTCCGGGGACACCTCTGTTTGTCTCTACCTCTGCTGGTTTGGGCCTACCCCTGCCTCCTCCCACATTACACCCCAGGCACTACACCTCTGTCATTTCTACCTGGCATCTGTCTGCACTAACTGTCAGACCTGTCCTTTATTTCTCCTCTAACGACCTATGAATCAGGGAACCTACCCTGTACCATGTCAGCTAGGTCTACTCTTACTACCTCATCTGCCACCTGTTCCACAGTGATGGTGGACAGAGTGCCAGCCTCTGGATCCTGTGTGGCATCCACCATGGGGAGGCTGCATGTCTTCCCCTAATTTCCTAGGTATAAAAGGGGACCAGCTATGTTCACAGCAATTTGCTTTAAGGACTCAACTATGGGCAGAGACCTGGAAGAATCACAAACACTGCCCAAGCTGCCAACACATGACACAGGACTTACAGTTGGTCTGGGTGTCATATGACATTCCAGAACAAACTCTGTGTCCGGCTCTTCAGTATATTGGCCATCTCCAAGTGACTGTCCAAAGGGGTTTTGTGGGCAACCAAAACCAGTTGCTCAGGAATGCTCACTGGGTGCACCAGTTGGACATGTTCCCTGTCTGGTCTATCTACTTCTACCTTCTTGGCTACCCTGTACATTAACCTTTCCTGCTAGGTCACACTCCCTCCCCCCATTCTGGAAAGGTCACTGCCAACTTGGCATTTTATGCCTTCCAGGGATGGGTCAGAGCATTGAGGTCCCTAAACTCTTGCCTGTGGCCCTCACCTTCTCCTAAGTTGGGAAACTCTACAAGGGACTCTAGGTTGGGATTGCTAGGGTCAGTCTGGTTGGGGGCAGTCAAAGAAAGGTCAGTGTGCTCACTCATACTCACCACAGAAGTTGGCAAACCACTAGGGACAGGAGCATCCTTGGGCGCCCCCACAGTATCCAACAAGCTGTAACCCATATCCTCTGTATTCCTAGGGAACATAGGCCTACCAGAGGCAATAGGCATGCTGGGTAGATGCTCTAATCTAGCAACTGTAATCCTTTCCTTTGAGCTGTTTGATGCTGTGGTTGGCTGTGATGGCAGGTGACTAGCTGCTGTGGTCTTTCCCTCTGGGCTGCACTGGTGTAGATGGTGATGATTGTGCTCTGGCCACTTGGCGTTAGCAAAAGTGGTAATGATTCCACCAGCAAAATTATTCCCCAGGACTACATCTGTTGGGAGGCAATCCATGATGGCAATATCGCGCAACTCTTGGCTAGATCCCCAGTCTAGGTAAATTCTTGAAATGGGCACTTCACGCTCCATTCCTTCTGCCAAGTTCACTTTGACAGGGCGACCCTGCAATACTGCAGCAGGATCAATAAGGTAACGGATCACTACAGTGAATGAGGCCCCAGAGTCTCTTAGGCCTTCTCCATGCAGGGGCCCCACTTGGACCGACTGCAGGTGCCACCAAATATTTTGTAGGGGGCTCATGGCCATGCAGATGACTCTCTCCACAAAGTACACCTGTTTCTCACCAAACTCCATTGGACTGACTGGAGTGGGAACAGTCTCTTTTGGCTCACCTCCACATGTTAAACAAGTAAGCTGGGCTCCAGCACTCAGATATGGGGAACGAGTCTGCAGTACTTGGGGTGTAGAGCAGTTCATCCTCAGATGTCTAATTGTCCCACAGCTGTAGTACTTTTTGACCAGAAGGAGCTCTAGTGGGCTCTGATTACTTGCAGAGACATGGTTGCTTGCAAAAAGCACCCATGTATGAAGCTCACTGGTCATCCACTGGTCACTGATCATTGACCAGGCCCTGCATTAGTAGCTGGCATAGGGTATAGCTTGGAGATTCTGGACATAACATGAAAGGCAGTTATCTTGAATGCAAAAAGTTAATGCACAAATGGTCTTAAAGAAGACATATCCCTCTTTCAAGGGGATACATCACACAAGATGTTACAGCTATTCAACCTTTTTGATATCACAGAAAGTATATACTCTCTTCTCAGTCAGAAGAGATTTCTCTCAGGGCTCTCAGGCTCTGTATATATGTAGTCAGAAGACACAAGAGAATTGTGAAATCCTCCTCCATATACCTTTAAGGATTCATATATCAATCGGACCAGTTATCTTAAAACACATTAATTAATACAGATTACATTTGAAGAGAGGGCAACCCAATTTCCTTCTTCCCTTCATGCAGTATATTTGTAAAAAAAATGTTCAGGACAGTAGAGAGCAAGGCTAGGCCCATGTATATTGCAGGGGGTGTGGCCTAATCACAGAAGGCATGGCCATACACCCTTAGAAAAAAATACAGAAAAAATAGTACTTTAAGTACCTCCATGGCCACACTGCAGCACAGCACACAGCAACTTGTGCTGTGATGTGGAGAATAGCAGCAGCACCTCCATCAAACCTGGGCCTGGGTAATTAGTAGAGATGAGCGGGTTCGGATCCTCGGAATCCGAACCCGCCCGAACTTCAGGGTTTTTTACACGGGGCCGAGCGACTCGGACCTTCCCGCCTTGCTCGGTTAACCCGAGCGCGCCCGAACGTCATCATCCCGCTGGAGGATTCTCGCGAGGCTCGTATTCTATCGCGAGACTCGGATTCTATATAAGGAGCCGCGCGTCGCCGCCATTTTCACACGTGCATTGAGATTCATAGGGAGAGGACGTGGCTGGCGTCCTCTCCGTTTAGACTAGAGTACTAGAGAGAGACACAAATTTTGGGGAGCATATTATTAGGAGGAGTACTACTTGCTGCTGATAGTGTGACCAGTGACCACCAGTTTAATTAATCCGTTCTCTGCCTGAAAAAAAACGATACACAGTGTGACACAGTCACATACCATATCTGTGCTCAGCCCAGTGTGCTGCATCATATGTAATACTGTATATCATTATCTGACTGTGCTGAGTGCTCACTGCTCACACAGCTTAATTGTGGGGGAGACTGGGGAGCAGTTATAGCAGGAGTACATATTTTAAGTACAGTGCACACTTTTGCTGCCAGAGTGCCACTGCCAGTGTGACTGACCAGTGACCACTGACCACCAGTATTGTGATTGTCTGCTGACCACCAGTATATTGTGATTGTCTGCCTGAAAAAGTTAAACACTCGTCGTGTGGTGTTTTTATAAACGCATTCTGCAGACAGTGTCCAGCAGGTCCGTCATTACATAATATATACCTGTCCGGCTGCAGTACTATATATATATTTTAATTTTATCTCATTATCATCCAGTCTATATTAGCAGCAGACACAGTACGGTAGTCCACGGCTGTAGCTACCTCTGTGTCGGCAGTCGCTCGTCCATCCATAATTGTATACCACCTACCCGTGTTTTTTTTTTTTTCTATCTTCTTGATACTAGTAGCTTACTTTAGGAGTCTACAGTGCTGAGTCTGACAGACAGTGTCCAGCAGGTCCGTCATTACATAATATATACCTGTCCGGCTGCAGTACTAGTGTGATATATATATATATTTTAATTTTATCTCATTATCATCCAGTCTATATTAGCAGCAGACACAGTACGGTAGTCCACGGCTGTAGCTACCTCTGTGTCGGCAGTCGCTCGTCATCCATAAGTATACTAGTATCCATCCATCTCCATTGTTTACCTGAGGTGCCTTTTAGTTGTGCCTATTAAAATATGGAGAACAAAAATGTTGAGGTTCCAAAAATAGGGAAAGATCAAGATCGACTTCCACCTCGTGCTGAAGCTGCTGCCACTAGTCATGGCCGAGACGATGAAATGCCAGCAACGTCGTCTGCCAAGGCCGATGCCCAATGTCATAGTACAGAGCATGTAAAATCCAAAACACCAAATATCAGTAAAAAAAGGACTCAAAAATCTAAAATAAAATTGTCGGAGGAGAAGCGTAAACTTGCCAATATGCCATTTACCACACGGAGTGTTAAGAAACGGCTGAGGCCCTGGCCTATGTTCATGGCTAGTGGTTCAGCTTCACAAGAGGATGGAAGCACTCAGCCTCTCGCTAGAAAAATGAAAAGACTCAAGCTGGCAAAAGCACAGCAAAGAACTGTGCGTTCTTCGAAATCCCAAATCCACAAGGAGAGTCCAATTGTGTTGGTTGCGATGCCTGACCTTCCCAACACTGGACGTGAAGAGCATGCGCCTTCCACCATTTGCACGCCCCCTGCAAGTGCTGGAAGGAGCACCCGCAGTCCAGTTCCTGATAGTCAGATTGAAGATGTCAGTGTTGAAGTACACCAGGATGAGGAGGACATGGGTGTTGCTGGCGCTGGGGAGGAAATTGACAAGGAGGATTCTGATGGTGAGGTGGTTTGTTTAAGTCAGGCACCCGGGGAGACACCTGTTGTCCGTGGGAGGAATATGGCCATTGACATGCCTGGTGAAAATACCAAAAAAATCAGCTCTTCGGTGTGGAAGTATTTCAACAGAAATGCGGACAACATTTATCAAGCCGTGTGTTGCCTTTGTCAAGCTGTAATAAGTAGGGGTAAGGACGTTAACCACCTCGGAACATCCTCCCTTATACGTCACCTGCAGCGCATTCATCATAAGTCAGTGACAAGTTCAAAAACTTTGGGCGACAGCGGAAGCAGTCCACTGACCAGTAAATCCCTTCCTCTTGTAACCAAGCTCACGCAAACCACCCCACCAACTCCCTCAGTGTCAATTTCCTCCTTCCCCAGGAATGCCAATAGTCCTGCAGGCCATGTCACTGGCAATTCTGACGAGTCCTCTCCTGCCTGGGATTCCTCCGATGCATCCTTGCGTGTAACGCCTACTGCTGCTGGCGCTGCTGTTGTTGCTGCTGGGAGTCGATGGTCATCCCAGAGGGGAAGTCGTAAGCCCACTTTTACTACTTCCACCAAGCAATTGACTGTCCAACAGTCCTTTGCGAGGAAGATGAAATATCACAGCAGTCATCCTGTTGCAAAGCGGATAACTGAGGCCTTGACAACTATGTTGGTGTTAGACGTGCGTCCGGTATCCGCCGTTAGTTCACAGGGAACTAGACAATTTCTTGAGGTAGTGTGCCCCCGTTACCAAATACCATCTAGGTTCCACTTCTCTAGGCAGGCGATACCGAGAATGTACACGGACGTCAGAAAAAGACTCACCAGTGTCCTAAAAAATGCAGTTGTACCCAATGTCCACTTAACCACGGACATGTGGACAAGTGGAGCAGGGCAGGGTCAGGACTATATGACTGTGACAGCCCACTGGGTAGATGTATGGACTCCCGCCGCAAGAACAGCAGCGGCGGCACCAGTAGCAGCATCTCGCAAACGCCAACTCTTTCCTAGGCAGGCTACGCTTTGTATCACCGGTTTCCAGAATACGCACACAGCTGAAAACCTCTTACGGCAACTGAGGAAGATCATCGCGGAATGGCTTACCCCAATTGGACTCTCCTGTGGATTTGTGGCATCGGACAACGCCAGCAATATTGTGTGTGCATTAAATATGGGCAAATTTCAGCACGTCCCATGTTTTGCACATACCTTGAATTTGGTGGTGCAGAATTATTTAAAAAACGAGAGGGGCGTGCAAGAGATGCTGTCGGTGGCCAGAAGAATTGCGGGACGCTTTCGGCGTACAGGCACCACGTACAGAAGACTGGAGCACCACCAAAAACGCCTGAACCTGCCCTGCCATCATCTGAAGCAAGAAGTGGTAACGAGGTGGAATTCAACCCTATATATGCTTCAGAGGTTGGAGGAGCAGCAAAAGGCCATGCAAGCCTATACAATTGAGCACGATATAGGAGGTGGAATGCACCTGTCTCAAGCGCAGTGGAGAATGATTTCAACGTGTGCAAGGTTCTGCTGCCCTTTGAACTTGCCACACGTGAAGTCAGTTCAGACACTGCCAGCCTGAGTCAGGTCATTCCCCTCATCAGGCTTTTGCAGAAGAAGCTGGAGACATTGAAGGAGGAGCTAACACAGAGCGATTCCGCTAGGCATGTGGGACTTGTGGATGGAGCCCTTAATTCGCTTAACAAGGATTCACGGGTGGTCAATCTGTTGAAATCAGAGCACTACATTTTGGCCACCGTGCTCGATCCTAGATTTAAAACCTACCTTGGATCTCTCTTTCCGGCACACACAAGTCTGCTGGGGTTCAAAGACCTGCTGGTGAGAAAATTGTCAAGTCAAGCGGAACGCGACCTGTCAACATCTCCTCCTTCACATTCTCCCGCAACTGGGGGTGCGAGGAAAAGGCTCAGAATTCCGAGCCCACCCGCTGGCGGTGATGCAGGGCAGTCTGGAGCGACTGCTGATGCTGACATCTGGTCCGGACTGAAGGACCTGCCAACGATTACGGACATGTCGTCTACTGGCACTGCATATGATTCTCTCCCCATTGAAAGAATGGTGGAGGATTATATGAGTGACCGCATCCAAGTAGGCACGTCAGACAGTCCGTACTTATACTGGCAGGAAAAAGAGGCAATTTGGAGGCCCTTGCACAAACTGGCTTTATTCTACCTAAGTCGCCCTCCCACAAGTGTGTACTCCGAAAGAGTGTTTAGTGCCGCCGCTCACCTTGTCAGCAATCGGCGTACAAGGTTACTTCCAGAAAATGTGGAGAAGATGATGTTCATTAAAATGAATTATAATCAATTCCTCCGTGGAGACATTGACCAGCAGCAATTGCCTCCACAAAGTACACAGGGAGCTGAGATGGTGGATTCCAGTGGGGACGAATTGATAATCTGTGAGGAGGGGGATGTACACGGTGATATATCGGAGGATGATGATGAGGAGGACATCTTGCCTCTGTAGAGCCAGTTTGTGCAAGGAGAGATTAATTGCTTCTTTTTTGGTGGGGGTCCAAACCAACCCGTCATTTCAGTCACAGTCGTGTGGCAGACCCTGTCACTGAAATGATGGGTTGGTTAAAGTGTGCATGTCCTGTTTATACAACATAAGGGTGGGTGGGAGGGCCCAAGGACAATTCCATCTTGCACCTCTTTTTTCTTTCATTTTTCTTTGCGTCATGTGCTGTTTGGGGAGTATTTTTTTGAAGGGCCATCCTGCGTGACACTGCAGTGCCACTCCTAGATGGGCCAGGTGTTTGTGTCGGCCACTAGGGTCGCTCATCTTACTCACACAGCTACCTCATTGCGCCTCTTTTTTTCTTTGCGTCATGTGCTGTTTGGGGAGTGTTTTTTGGAAGGGCCATCCTGCGTGACACTGCAGTGCCACTCCTAGATGGGCCAGGTGTTTGTGTCGGCCACTAGGGTCGCTTATCTTACTCACACAGCTACCTCATTGCGCCTCTTTTTTTCTTTGCGTCATGTGCTGTTTGGGGAGTGTTTTTTGGAAGGGCCATCCTGCGTGACACTGCAGTGCCACTCCTAGATGGGCCAGGTGTTTGTGTCGGCCACTAGGGTCGCTTAGCTTAGTCATCCAGCGACCTCGGTGCAAATTTTAGGACTAAAAATAATATTGTGAGGTGTGAGGTGTTCAGAATAGACTGAAAATGAGTGGAAATTATGGTTTTTGAGGTTAATAATACTTTGGGATCAAAATGACCCCCAAATTCTATGATTTAAGCTGTTTTTTAGTGTTTTTTTAAAAAAACACCCGAATCCAAAACACACCCGAATCCGACAAAAAAAATTCGGTGAGGTTTTGCCAAAACGCGGTCGAACCCAAAACACGGCCGCGGAATCGAACCCAAAACCAAAACACAAAACCCGAAAAATTTCAAGTGCACATCACTAGTAATTAGTGCCCCTCCCCATCTGCACCACGCCAAATGTACAAAAAATCATGGATTTCAAACCTTCTTTACACTTTACTTAGAAGATACAGGAGAGCTCTTAGTTTGCTTTTCAAAGAAAGTGCTTGTCCACAAAAGGACTTAACTAATTGAATCCAATCACATTGCTAGCGCTAGGTCAATTACCGTATTATTTGCAGTGTAAGATTGTCCCAGGGGAATATTTACTAAAAGTCGATTTGGGTAAATTTTTGTTTGATTTTGTATTTCAGGGTCTAGATTCCATTTTTTTTTAAAAGGATGACAAAAATCATCTGTTAGTAAATGTGTGTTTTAGAACCTGAAACACAAAATCAATCAAAACTTGACCAAAAATTTATAAAAATAGACCCAAATCAACTTTTAGTACATACAGTGCATCCGGAAAGTATTCACAGTGCTTCACTTTTTCCATATTTTGGTATGTTGCAGCCTTTTTCCAAAATGGAATAAATTCATTTTTCCCTCAAAATTCTACACACAATACCTCATAATGACAATGTGAAATTTTTTTTTAGATTTTTGCAAATTTATTAAAAATAAAAAAAACTAAGAAATCACATGTACATAAGTATTCACAGCCTTTGCTCAATACTTTGTTGATGCACCTTTGGCAGCAATTACAGCCTCAAGTCTTATTTAATATGATGCCACAAGCTTGGCACACCTATCCTTGGGCAGTTTTGCCTATTCCTCTTTGCAGCAGCTCTCAAGCTCCATTAGGTTAGATAGGAAGCGTTGGTGAACAGCCATTTTTGAGATATCTCCAGAGACGTTCAATCGGATTCAAGTCTGGTCCCTGGCTGGGCCACTCAAGGACATTCACAGAGTTGTCCTGAAGCCACTCCTTTGATATCCTGGCTGTGTGTTTAGGGTCGTTGTCATGCTGAGAGATGAACCGTCGCCCCAGTCTAAGGTCAAGAGCGCTCTGGAGCAGATTTTCATCCAGGATGTCTCTGTACATTGCTGCATTCATCTTTCCCTCTTTTCTGGCTAGACTCCCAGATCCTGCCGCTGAAAAACATCCCCACAGCATGATGCTTCCACCACCATGCTTCACTGTAGGGATGGTATTGGCCTGGTGATGAGCAGTGCCTGGTTTCCTCCAAACATGACACCTGGTGTCTGAGAGTCCTTCAGGTGCATTTTGGCAAACTCCAGGTGTGCTGCCATGTGCTTTTTACTAAGGAGTGGCTTCTGTCTGGCCACTCTACCATACAGGCCTGATTGGTGGATTGCTGGAGATATGGTTGTCCTTCTGGAAGGTTCTCCTCTCTCCACAGAGGAATGCTGTAGCTCTGACAGAGTGACCATCAGGTTTTTGGTCACCTCCCTGATTAGGGCCCTTCTCCCCTGATCGCTCAGTTTAGATGGACGGCCAGCTCTAGGAAGAGTCCTTGTGGTTCCGAACTTCTTCCATTTACGGATGATGGAGGCCACTGTGCTCACTGGGACCTTCAAAGCAGCAGATATTTTTCTGTACCCTTCTCCAAATTTGTGCCTCGAGACAATCCTTTCTCGGAGGTCTACAGACAATTCCTTTGACTTCATGCTTGGTTTGTGCTCAGAAATGCACTGTCAAGTGTGGGACCTTATATAGACAGGCGTGTGCCTTTCCAAATCATGTCCAATCAACTGAATTTACCACAGGTGGACTCCAATTAAGCTGTAGGAACATCTCAAGGATGATCAGTGGAAACAAGATGCACCTGAGCTCAATTTTGAGCTTCATGGTAAAGGCTGTGAATAGTTATGTACATGTGATTTCTTAGTTTTTTTTTTTTTTTATTAATTTGGAATAAGGCTGTAGCATAACAAAATGTGTAAAAAGTTAAGCGCTGTGAATACTTTTCAGATGCACTGTATACCCCCAAATGTCACTACCTAAGTGCATATTTTACCTATAATATATATTTAAACACTTCTTAAATATAAATACATTTAAACATGTCACAGACTATTAAATATACTCTGCTTTCTAAGGGGGTCATTCCGAGTTGTTCGCTCGCTAGCTGCTTTTAGCAGCATTGCAAACGCTAGGCCGCCGCCCTCTGGGAGTGTATCTTAGCTTTGCAGAATAGCGAACGAAAGATTATCAGAACTGCTACTAAATATTTTCTTGCAGTTTCTGAGTAGCTCCAGACCTACTCCTAGATTTGCGATCAGCTCGGTCAGTTTAGTTCCTGGTTTGAAGTCACAAACACGCCCTGCGTTCGGCCAGCCACTCCCCCGTTTCTCCAGACACTCCCGCATTTTTCCCTGACACGCCTGCGTTTTTTAGCACACTCCTGGAAAATGCTCAGTTACCACCCAGAAACGCCCCTTTCCTGTCAATCACTCACCGATCAGCAGTGCGACTGAAAAGCGCCGCACGAACACCAGCAAATATACTAAGTTTTGCGTAAAATAACTTAGCGCATGCGCTCTGCGTACCATGCGCATGCGCATTTAGCAACAAATCGCACCATAGCAAAAATCGGCAATGAGCGAACATTGACCCCCTAAATTAATTAATAAGCCTGTGTATGCTATTTTCAATGTCTGATGCCAATAAATACACTGGGGTAAATCTACCAAGGTGGTAGTTTTTTTTAGAACTGGTGATGTTGCCCATAGCAACCAATCAGATTGTGGGCCTAATTCAGACCTGATCGCAGCAGCAAATTTGTTAGCTAATGGGCAAAACCATGTGCATAGCAGGAGGGGCAGATATAACAGGCAGAGAGTTAGATTTGGGTGGGGTGTGTTCAAACTGAAATGTAAATTGCAGTGTAAAACACACCCCACCCAAATCTAACTCTCTGCACATGTTGTATCTGCCTTCCCTGCAGTGCACATGGTTTTGCCCATTAACTAACAAATTTGTTGCTGCGGTCAGATCTGAATTACCCCCTCTATCTATTATCTTCTAGAAGTAGCTGGATAAATGTTAACTAGAATCTGATTGGTTGCTATGAGCAACATCACCAATTCTAAATAAAATTCCCATCTTAGTAAATTTACCCCAGTGTACTTATTGGCATCAGACAATGAACATAGCATACACAAGCTTGGGCCTGGTCACACAGGTACATAACTTAAAATGAACAAGTGAAAGGCAAATGTCTTAGCACTCCCTGTGCTCAACAGTCATTCTGCTGAAATGACCTGCAGCCACCATCCGCCATATTCTTCCTGGCACAGCCAACATACACAATCCCTGGCACTACAAAACTATAAACTAACTACTAATTGGCCTTTAGCAGGCATCAGTGCACAGTGCAGTGAGTGTATGGGAGTTTTAAACCCCTCTCCTACTTCTGGCTTCCTAACGGATCTGGGTGAGCTGGAAAACCCAGAAGTTCAACTTGAACTGTGCAACCCCGAAACCCCGAAGTTCCAAATTACTACTGAAGGTGCAAAATGTGTTGGTCATGTTTTTCTCTCTCTTGGAGAGAGCTGGGGAGCTGATCCCACTGAAATGTAGGCAATTGTGGTGAGAGACAGAAAACGCCAGAATACTGGTGTTTTCTGGAAGAAGGGGCAGACACTCCGAAACGTCAATACAATATACCAGTTTGTTTGTTCTAAGTACACCCTATGAGTGCCGTTTATTTCCACCATTGGACACATATGTTACAGAGGATTCAGGCATCGGGGAAAGCTGTATCTAGAGAAACTGAGTGCCGACTGAGTTAGAAGGCTATATATATATATAATTTATTAGAAATGTGCGGCGGACACTTTTCGGGTTTTGTGATTTGGTTTTGGATCTGGATCTCCACTCGTGTTTTGGATCTGAATTGGTTTTGCCAAAACCACCCTTTCAGGTTTTGGTTTTGGATCTGGATGTTTTTTGAAAAAAACATATAAAACAGCAAAAATCACAGAATTTAGGGGTAATTTTGATCCTACGGTATTATTAACCTCAATAACATTAATTTCCACTCATTTCTAGTCTATTCTGAACACCTCACAATATTGTTTTTAGCCCAAAAGGTTGCACCAAGGTCGCCGGATGACTAAGCTAAGCGACACAAGTGGGTGGTACAAACACCTGGCCCATCTAGATGTGGCACTGCAGTGGCAGACAGTATGGAAGTTTTATAAACTAGGCCACAAAGAGCACACATTGCAAAGAAAAAAAGAGGTGTAAGATAGAATTGTCCTTGGGCCCTCCCACCCTCCCTTATGTTGTATAAATGTGACACTCTGACATGGATATCCTATTACCTTGGATTTATGGGGATATATGTGGCTATATATGTACCATCACCCATATACTGGAGACAACCTGGGTGACACACCTAAACTTTCCCTAAAAGGAACCTTCTCTTCTCACTAGCTGGCACAGTGCAGCTGAAAGGGTTAACAGCTTCCCCTTGGTTAGGTTGCTAGGCAATGCCAGTGACCAAAGGAAAGCAACTTGTGGAGCACTAGGACCCAGGTGCAGACCAGCACAGCATGGGGAATCAAAGCCTCTGATTGGCTGCCGATGGGCGGGAAAAGGTGGAGGCGAAGTTACCACTCTGTGAGAGAGAGAGTCTTCGGAGGTAACAGGGAGGATGCGCACAGTGCGTGTCCCGGAGGAGAGCCCGGGAGGAGGCACGGCTAACGAGCTCTGTAAGTGGCACAGTGTGTTAAGCCGCGCTGAGGACTTGGCGAGAGGTCCCGGAGATGCTGATGAGCGTAAACAGGAGAACTGTAGTGGTCAGCGCTGAGGGAGTGTGGAAAGGTAGCTGAACAGCATATGACATGTGAGTAAAACCAACCACATATAGCTGATGCATATTGATTTTATTGTATTTTATTACTGTATTGTATTTTTTTGGTAATGTCTATTTAATTTATATGTTTTTTAATAAATTCATTATTAAACCAGCAGCCTATAACAAAAGATATAAATTTCTTTCTGTGCGCTAATACTGAAAATATTTCTTTTGGGTTTAGATTTGTCTATTCAGGATATCCAGATCCTCTTTGTGTGAGCAGCCATTGTAGCAATAAATGCTATATTAGTTATCACTTAATCTAATTTTTAGCACCCACTTTTTATTGTTTTCATGTGAGTAAAAGCCTGATACAGACTTGTGTCAGAAAAAGAAGTATCCTCAGATTTCCCTGTCAGATAGCCTCAGCAGACATTAGTTTCCCTGTCAGATAGCCTCAGCAGACATTAGCCTGCCAGCCCAGTACCAGGCATCAGTAAACAAAGGTAGCCAGAGCCATAACTAGCCCTAGTCTGATGATGCCAGAGACTGTTACTCTGTTTTGACCCCTGCCGCTTAGTGTAATTCCTCAGAAGGGGAACAGACAACTTCCTTTTTGTTTACTCCATGCCAGGGATGAGCACAGTGTTATAGTTTAAAGACTGCAGTGAAGAGCCCACAACTCCAGTTAGCCAAGAAGCCATACTGCTTTCGCACTGCTTTTTGTGATACTTGAGAGACTCAGGCACCTTGTTATTTGCTGGAGTGTAGGACACAGAACGAGAAAGTGAGTTATTAGGAAGAGACACTAGCATATTGTCTTCAGAACAGCAGCCGCATTACTCTACACCTAACTGTGAGTGACAGAAAGCTGTGTGTGTAGAGAATTACAGCCAGACTAACAAGGATAGTACCAGGGAGAGACTATCCCTACTACCTTCCTCATCAACACAGGAATGGGTTGCAATGCTTTTATCCACCTGCCGTGTTTAACCTGCCTCTGCATGCTTGCTTATTTGCCAGAAAGACTGAACTGCACCATTTATTGCTCTTGTTGTGGATATACACCCCTCATCTGTTTGCCTAACTGCATGATTCATTGCTCTGCTATACCTGCAATATAATCTTCACTACATGCTTGCCTTATCCATCAGGACTGCAGCTTTTGCAATGACTTACTACCTTGGCTTGTTTTACTACTAAATGGACAACCAAATTCTGCACTAAGTGTGGACAGTGTACTGACTTGTGTGTAATCAGCCACCAGTTCAGTAATTGAGCTTTAGAGAGGAGTAGACTGGTTACATAGGGGACACTGAAGGTTAATGCTAAGAGACACTGTTACAGTTTAGAGTGAATTGTATATCGGTATACTGAGAGTAACTTACCTGTGGTGTAGACTAAATACTGTGACATTTTACTTGTAAATATTTGTATATTTATGTTATGCATAATTGACCATTGTCATGTGATGCTTGTTCTACCCAGTGAATGTTCTTTTGAGTACAAAATTTGTATTTCCATTTACCCTTGCCATTTCATTACATTGAGTTTTCAGCAGTGACCTGTAAACTTGCCTGCTAAATAAAACTTTTTGTCACCGACCTAACGCGTAGTGACTATTGTGTTGGGTCCTCTGGGGTTGGGGTTTCTCACTTTTCAGCCTAGGGTTCTGAGAGTGAGATCCGGTTGAAGAGGTGATTCCAAGCGAAGAAACCAGGTACGTCCACTGACACCTGCACTGACATTCCCACCTATACTTACCTGTTGCATAAACAGGACATACACATTTTAACAAACCAATCATTTCAGCGTCAGGGTCTGCCACACAACTGTGGCTGAAATTATTGGTTTGTTTGGGCCCCCACAAAAAAGAAGCAATTAATCCCCACACCAAAAAATAAGTAATTAATCTCTCCTTGCACTAAGTGGCTCTACAGAGGCAATATGTCGATCTCATCCTCCGATTCCTCACCCATTTCAGTGTGTACATCCTCCTCACAGAGTATTAATTCGTCCCCACTGGAATCCACCATCACAGGTCCCTGCGTACTTTCTGGAGGCAATTGCTGGTAAATGTCTTCCTGGAGGAATTTATAATTCATTTTGATGAACATCATCTAATCCACATTTTGTGGAAGTAACCGCCTACGCCGATCGATGACAAGTTTACCGGCTGCACTAAACACTCTTTTGGAGTACACACTGGAGGGGGGGGGGGCAATTTAGGTAAAACAAAGCCAGTTTGTGCAAGGGCCTCCAAATTGCCTCTTTTTCCTGCCAGTATACAGCATCCTACTTGGATGCCATCACCCATATAATCCTCCACCATCCTTTCAATGGTGATAGCATCATATGCAATGACAGTAGACATGTCAGTAATTGTTGGTAGCTCCTTCAGTCTGGACCAGACTTCAACACTTGCTCCTGACTGCCCTGCATCACCGCCAGTGGTTGGGCTCAGAAATGTTATCCTTTTTTTCACTGCCCCAGTTGTAGGAGAAAATGAAGGAGGAGCTGTTGATGGGTCACGTTCCGCTTGAGTTGACAATTTTCTTACCAGCAGGTCTTTGAACCTCTGTAGACTTGTGTCTGCCAGAAAGAGAGATACAACATAGGCTTTAAACCTAGGATCGAGCATGGTGGCCAAAATGTAGTGCTCTGATTTCAACAGATTGACCACCCTTGAATCCTGGCAAAGCGAATGAAGGTCTCCATCCACAAGTCCCACATACTTAGTGGAATCACTCTGTCTTAGCTCCTCCTTCAATTTCTCCAGATGCATCTGCAAATGCCTGATGAGGGGAATGACCTGACTCAAGCTGGCAGTGTCTGAACTGACTTCACATGTGGCAAGTTCGAAGTGTTGGAGAACCTTGCACAATACAGAAATCATTCTCCACTGCGCCTGAGTCAGGTACATTCCCCTTCCTTTGCCTATATCATAGGTGGATATATAGGCTTGAATGGCCTTTTCCCACTCCTCCATCCTTTGAAGCATATAAAGTGTTGAATTCCACCTCGTTACCATCTCTTGCTTCAGATGATGGCAGGGCAGGTTCAGGAGTGTTTGCTGGCGCCCCAGTCTTCGGCATGCAGTAGCTGAATGTTGAAAGTGGCCCGCAATTTTTCGGGCCACCGACAGCATCTCCTGCATGCCCCTGTCATTTAAAAAAAAATTCTGCACCACCAAATTAAATTGTATGTGCAAAACATGGGACATGCTGGAATTTGCCCAGATGTAACGCACGTAAAATATTGATGGCTTTGTTCATATCACAAATCCCCAGGAGAGTGTAATTGGGGTAAGCCATTAAATGATGATGTCCCTCAGTTTCCGTAATAGGTTGTCAGCGGTGTGCCTTTTTACAGAAACGTAGTGTAGCCTGCCTAGGAACAAGTTGGCGTTTGTGAGATGCTGCTACTGGTGCCACTGCTGCTGTTGTTGCTGCATGAGGCAATACATCTACCCAGTGGGCTGTCACAGTCATGTAGTCCTTAGTTTGCCCTGCTCCACTTGTCCACATGTCCGTGGTTAAGTGAACAGTGGGTAGAACCGCATTTTTCAGGACACTGAGGACACTTTTCTTAATGTCCCTGTACAGTCTGGGAATCGCTTTCCTAGTGAAGTGGAATCTAGATGGGATTTGGGACCAGGGACACAGTATGTCCATCAACAGTCTAAATCCCACTGCACTAATGGCGGATACCTGTAAATTTCCATTATTTTAAACATTTAAATACCAGCGTTAATATATACTGCGAAAGCAAGGTGCATATTATTACCATATACGATAATAGTGCGCTGAACGTCGCAGCACTATGTCCCTTAAGAGAAAGCAAGTAGTCACACACATGGTATTACTGAGGTCCAACACTCAGAGATATATATGTATTTGATATTAAAATGTATGCATACAAAACATGTACAATATATGATTCAGTATAATATGTATAAGCCTAGGTAAGTGGTACAGAGTTATAATTATATAAGAAGCAGGTACAGCCAACTTACGTCACCCTGTCCCATAGAACTTTTCTCCATCTCAGCAACAGCAACTAACTATTTCTTAGAAACTGCCTATATCAAACAGTGGGAGTTAACAGTCTGTTGGTTTCGGTCTCCTTCCATTGGTCCAGGAGAGGGAGGTCTCTCATTCCTTGTGTGTTATTGGTCAGTTCATATGCAAGTAATGTCCAGTTTCAAGATGCAGTTATAGGGGTTAACCACTGGTTCTCTGCTCACATGCTTTCTCAAGAATGTCCTTTGTTCTCATAAGAATTACTTTATATTCATACATTTGGTCATAACTAATCATTGCAATGTGCTACAATTTACCCATAGCTATCAAATTAATCCACACAGTCTCCTGATCATTTTGACACTAAGCATGATATAATTAACTTGTTCCATCCAAATAATACATATATATCCGGTTTTACACTCTATTATATAAATACAATTATAATACAAGTCTGGTGCTAAACATGTTCTGCCTATGTGTAATCTATGTGTTCAATATGTCTTTGTGGCTTCTCTGTGCGAATGCGTATGCTACCGTATATCCTGTGCACGCTGCGTGTATTTGCACGCACGGTGGTAACACACACGAACAGAGGCCACTCTGTTTGGCGTTTATATGTGTGTCTAATATTTTTGACTTTGACAGTCCACCCTTTGACAGTAAACAATAACTGTCATAACTGTCACACTAAACATAATATAAAAAAATATTTCAAACAATAATTGGTGACCTAGACACACGTATGTATCTATTTTGCAAATCAGACATTGACTATAGTTGGGGAAGACAGGGAAGAGGACGGGACATCCTCTATATGCACTCGGCGGTCGTGAGAACACTGGTTGGATGTGAGATGACATTCAACCTATAGAGTATGCTGGGACCGTGCTATAGCCTATGATGTCTGATCAGAACGATCGTTGCATACATAGATGTACCTACGTCTTTGTACACTGATGTTCGGATTCAATAGAGGTTTTGCTGTGTAGAGGAAGAAAACACAAACAAGTCGTGAAAGAGACATATAAAATTTTCATAGTATATATTCCTATTAATCCCTGAACATTGTTTCAATTTCTGGGTCGTATACCAAATCTGTTTCATCATTGAACAAGGGTTATTATTTCAGGTAGTGTCCTTCCTAGATAACATAAACCTTCGGAGTTCGGGAAGAGATACTCAGAAATTTTTCTTCCACATAAAACAATCTTTTGTACAGTTATGGTATTAATGAGCTCTTTATCTGCTATGTGTGAATAGGCCATTGTATGATTGTTCCTGATTACCTCCCAATTTCCTGGTTTCCTGAAATTGGTGAGATTTAAACATACCAGGGCCTTATCTATGGTACTGGTGGATCTTAAGACTAAGGGGTCTAGTTATATTATATTCCTTGTCCACCAGTAGTCCCCTCTGTGTAATTCAAGTAACTCAGCTAACTCTAAAGAATGTGGCACTAATCCTGCATTATTTTGTCTTAGAGGTACCTGTGAGCACATCCAACATTGCGTTTGGTTTAAGACCTTACCCACTAGTGAGTGGTAATCACTCAAGGGATGTCTGTCAAATGCTGCCTTATTGCTAGACTGACATCTCTGGATGCACTCATCTTCAATTATAGGGTCACAATAACTACAAAATACAGTATTCCACAAACAATAGCCCATCATGTTGCCTCCGAACTCCATAACTACTAGACTTTTGATTTACTCTGGCTTTAAACAAAGTGATATGCTGATCCTGGGATCCTATAAAGACATCACTCCTTTCTCCAGAACCAGTTCCAGTCCCACACTCGACTCCTCAGAAAACCTCACAAAAATAGAATGTCCTGGAAAAAAATGTTTGTCAAAAGTAAAAGAAAGATAGAACAAAACAAATCTTGCTTATAGCAAATCCATTACTATGACTGGTCTTTTTGTAATCCTTTAGTATGCTCAGGTAGTGTTCAACAGTGCCGCCTCTCAGTCCTCACGGAACAGATTCTCGAGTGATATTTCTGCGATTTCACTCCCCTTATGAGTTCCTTCTGGACTAACGATTTTCTTGCGATGGCTACTTTCACTGAAATTGTGCTGTCAACAAAACTTGATACGGTCCTTCCCACCTGTCTATTAGGCAACCTGAGCATAAGAATAATCACACAGTCTCTTGGTTCACAATCAAGACAGTAGTTGGCATATGAGGAATCAACAGTTTCAAGTTCTTTTGCTAAATTCTCAAATGCTGGCTCATCTCGATAAGGTACTGTACTGTCACCTCATTGGTGTATTTCTGACCATGGTGTGGATCGATCATGACATGAGGTTGTCTTCCAAAAAAAAAAAAAAATGTCAAAGAGGGTGATTCGTTAAGTGGGGATCTGGGAGTAGTTCCGATGCTACATAACACTAGTGGCAGTGTCTATTACCACAATAGTCCAGTTTCATCCATCACTTTGCTTCTAAATCCTAGGAATACCATATCTACACACAAATTCCTGCACAATTTTCTTTGCGGTAAACACAGCAGTATTTGTAAGGCAGGAAATGCCTCTACCCAGTTTGAGAAAACATCAGTGCACATCAATACATAGTTCAAATTCCTACAGGGTGTTAACTGTACTAAGTCAATTTGTATTACCTGAAAAGGGCCATCTGCAGGAGGAGTATGGGATGGCTCTGTCGGTATTGTCTTACCAATGTTCTTCCTCATGCTTTCCTGCTTGCCTGAGAAGAGTTTCCTGGTACACGCCAGTAAGCTCTTACCAATTTGCACATACCTTCCTTAACCAGATGAGTCAGACCATGTGCCGCCTCAGCTAGGCTTGGGAGATAAGCCCTGGGGGCTACTGGCTTACCTTGTCCATCTCTCCAGAGTCCTGAGGACTCCTGACCATACCCCTTCGCCTTCCAGACCTCCTTTTCCTGTAGGGAATACAAATTTGCATCTCAATTTAATTGTTGTGTGTTTGCAATGTAGAGTACCATGAGCATCACTCCAAAATCATCTCTAGAGTCGGTATATATATTGGCTGACGTATCTTCTGCCAACTCGCATGCCCTGGTCAGTGAGACCAGCTCAGCAACCAGTGCTACATGCGGTCTGCCCAAAGGTTTCAGCTTCTATAATACCTCGGTCATCTACAACAGCATATCCTGTGACATGTTTATCTGTCTGTGGTAACTACTGTCAGTCTGGGGGGGGGGAATATCAGGTCTGCGTTCACTAATGGGCTGTCACTTATGTCTGGTCTTGTAGTAAAGGTCTGATTCAGATATTCCATACAATCATGTGCATCAGTGTCCATACAAAATTTTCCTTCACCAGTATTCTCATCCTCCACACTTTGTGCATTACAAGGCACATGCCGTAGTATACTGGTGTCATTCAGTGACAGCTCCCTCGTGCTGATGATACATACAGAGTTTGGGCAGAACTTTGAAGGACCGATACGGCATGTGGTGCATGAACTGTGAAATCATGTACCAGTACTACGTTTTAAGTATTTGACCCTTGTCCTACACAACTGCAGTTTATCCTTTGAGACCTTGTGTCCTGTCTGGAAGAGATGAAACAAAAGTTTTTTAGTATCCGCCAGTGAAGACACAAATGTATCAGAGCACAGTAATAAATTAATATCAATACCGATCTCCTATCGGGCTGAAAGGATAGTAAGCAGCTATGCAAGGCCTGGGAGAAAATACTCAGGCTGTCAATGAAACCTTGGTAGAGTCGGGTCCATGTATTGTACCTCCTTTGTGAACACAAAGATGAAGAGGAAACAGTAAAGAAAACAGAATAGAGGTTGGTGACAGTAAAGTTGGTAGAGGTGGAGAGGATTTTATAAAAAATGACAGCTGGATTGGGCACTACGGGGAATTGACTAACTACTTGGAGGTAAATTTACTAAGATGGTAGTTCTGTTTAAGAAGGGATGTTGCCCATAGCAACCAATCAGATTCTACTTCTCATTTATCTAGCAGCTTCTAGAAGATAATACCGGGAATCTGATTGGTTGCTATAGGCAACATCCCATCTTAAATAGAACTCCCATCTTAGTAAATGTACCCCTTGGTCTACCCCCCTTAAATCTTGTGCTTCCTGTGTCACTACTGGGACTATCTCAGCCATCAATCCAGTGTCCTGTCCATCCTAAGTTAATAGGGAACCTGGTATCTGTGAGATAATTTCCTCTACCTACGACATGAATCTAGAACAGTGGAATGCAACATTAGTCTTTGAGGAGTATCTAACATACCTTGTACTTCATGAGTGGGAGTACAATATATGTATTTGACATTTCAATTTACACAACAAAATCTCTGTCGATTAAGTTAGTCAGGGGCCACTGCTGCTAGGAGAAAATAAAAGGTTTAGCATCATAGAGGCCCAATTGTAACTTCAGCAGGTTTTGTCAAAGGGTATTGTTGCACTTCTCTCATTACTCACATTTGCCGAATTAGTGTTTACCTGTGATATTCAATCCTAACAGAGGATTTTCTAGTACTACAAAAAAAAGCTTCTATGTCATGCGAAGTATTCATTTAATACTCGGCTCATTATAAGGGCTTGTATTTTAAAGTGTTGCTTGGATTTGTAAGTGTATGTGAGTTGAAATCAGCAGAAGGAGCTGGAAGCCGAGTGAAAAGGAGGTGCAGTGAGCTGGAACAACTGCAACTGCTAAGTGGAGTATCGGTGCCGCAGGAGAGGTCCCACTCAGAAGGGGCACTGGAGTACTACGGCTGCATAAAAGCGAAGGACCAAGAACCGCACAAAGATAGAAAAGTATAAGTCAGCTTATTTATTGTATAAGTGAGTGTTTGCCCAGATTGTTTGTCTTCTACTTTTTCTTTTTGCTTCTTTTTCTTTGAGAGTAACAGGGAGTTAGACCTTACAAACAATATGGGAGAGACTGTGATTGTGGACCTCACTCAGTGCATGTCGTGCAAGATGTATGCACACCTGGAGCTACAGGCCCAGTGTGATTACATCTGCATGAGGTGTGTGAACGGTTGCCCTGGAAGCCCAGGTAACTGATCTAGAGCAAACCGTTATGCGACTGAGGGAGATTCACAATCTCGAGTGAAGTTTAGACAGAACGGTGGAGGAGTTGCGGGAGGGGTCACTGGTAGAAGAGGATGATGATCAGGTAGCCAGATGGGTCACAGTTAGAAGGAAGAAAAAGAGGGGGAGGCTCGACATCTCCGAACTATCAAACCCGAACAAATTTGTCCGACTGGATGAGGAATCGGAGGATGATAGTGAAGAAATGACGGTGCCGGAGGAGACTGCTCCCTCTAGCATCCAGAGGAGTGGTCCCTCTGGCGCAGTTGGGATAAAAGATAGTGAGGTACCTAGTCAGATGGTGGTGGTAGGGGATTCTATCATCAGGAAGGCAGATAGGGCAATCTGCTACCGGGACGATGATCGCCGTACAGTCTGTTGTCTCCCGGGCGCTCTGGTTCGGCACATCACGGACCGGGTAGATAGATTGTTGGGAGGGGCTAGGAAAGACCCGGCGGTCTTGGTGCATGTTGGCACCAATGACAAAGTTAGCGGAAGGTGGGATGTCCTTAAGAAAGACTATAGGGACTTAGGAAAGAAACTTAAGGCAAGGACATCTAAGGTAATATTCTCAGAAATATTACCCATGCCACGCGCTAGTCCAGGGAGGCAGAGGGAGATTAGGGAGGTAAATGTGTGGCTTAGGGATTGGTGCAGGAAAGAGGGGTTTGTGTTTCTGGAACACTGGGCGGACTTCTCAGTCAGGCGCCATCTCTTTTGTCATTTCGGATTGCACCTGACTGAGGAGGGGGCAGCGGTGCTGGGGGGAAGGATGGTTAGAAGGTTGGAGGAGATTTTAAACTAGGAGTCTGGGGGGAGGGTTTAGCTAGAATCTACGGGTCATGCAGTGAGAATAGTGGGGATGGCGGTAGTAAACGAAATGGGGAGAAGTTGGGGGGAGGGTAAGAGCAGGCGGTAACGTTACTAACATGGGTACTAAAAAAGATTTTACCAAAGCACTAACCAATGACGATTACAGGTCATCATTGCTACATAAGGTGAAAGATGTCCCTAATGCAAGGGAAAATAATTTTCTTAGTTGTATGTATGTAAACGCTAGAAGCATTACTGGTAAAAAGGGTGAACTAGAAATACTTGCCGCAAGCAAACAGTATGATATTATAGGCATTACTGAAACTTGGTGGGACGAATCTCATGATTGGACAGTCAATCTAGAGGGCTATACACTGTTTAGGAGAGACAGACTAAATAAAAAGAGTGGAGGGGTGTGTCTTTTTTTAAAACCTGATATACGGGAAGATATTCAGGAGGGGACTGTAGACACTGTCGAGACATTATGGGTAGAAATTGCATGCGGGGAAAAAGGAATAAAAAAGTTAGTATTGGGTGTATGCTATAGGCCGTCTGATATCAACGTATCTGATGAGGAATTGTTACTAAAGCAAATTGAAAGAGCAGCAGGAGTAGGAGACATAGTAGTGATGGGAGATTTTAACTATCCAGAGATTAACTGGAAAAACGATTCATGTGATACTGCTAGAGGCAATATGTTTTTAATAGTGATGAGCGGGTTCGATTCCTTCACCCATTTTACACGGTACCGAGGCAGACTCGGATCCTCCCGCCTTGCTCGGTTATCCCGAGCGTGCCCGAATTGGCATCATCCCGCTGTCGGATTCTCGCGAGATTCGTATTCTATATAAGGAGCCGCGCGTCACCGCCATTTTCACTCGTGCATTGGAGATGATAGGGAGAGGACGTGTGCAGCATTCTCTCAGTTGTGTTCAGTGTGCTGCAAATATCTGTGCTCAGTGTGCTGCAAAAATCTGTGCTCAGTGTGCTTGCAAATATCTGTGCTCAGTGTGCTGAAAATATCTACGTTCTCTGCCTGAAAAACGCTCCATGCTGCATTGTAGTATAAAGTAGGAGGACAGTGCAGAATTTTGCTGACCAGTGACCACCAGTATTATATCAGTACGGTACAGTAGTCCACTGCTCTACCTACCTCTGTGTCGTCAAGTATACTATCCATCCATACCTGTGGTGCATTTAAGTTTTGCACAGTATATATATAGTAGGAGGACAGTGCATCATTTTGCTGACCACCAGTATATAATTAATATATAGCAGTACAGTACAGTAGTTCACTGCTCTACCTACCTCTGTGTCATCAAGTATTATACTCCCATTATATAAATCACTTGTGAGGCCACACCTTGAATACTGTGTACAATTCTGGGCACCTTACTACAAAAAGGATATCCTGGAGCTAGAAAAGGTTCAGAGGCGGGCGACCAAACTAATTAAGGGTATGGAGATGCTGCAATACGAGGAAAGGCTTGCAAGACTAGGCATGTTTACACTGGAAAAGAGGAGATTAAGAGAGGACATGATCAACATTTACAAATATATAAGGGGACAATATACAGATCTTGCGCAGGACATGTTTTTGGTTAGATCAACACAGAGAACTCGTGGACACTCGCTCAGGTTAGAGGAGAGGAGAATCCGCACAATACGGCGTAAAGGCTTTTTTACGGTAAGGACGATACGTGTTTGGAATTCCCTGCCTGAGGGAGTTGGCCGACTCAGTCAACACCTTTAAGAATGGGTTAGATAAATTCCTAATGGATAAGGATATCCAAGGTTACGGGGCATAGTCATGCACTATGGTTATTATAAAAAAGAGGGGTAAAACGTAACGGCAGTCATCAACTTCAGTCAAAATTTTATACAAAATAATCGTGCACAGGAGACCACAAATAGGTTGAACTCGATGGACAATTGTCTTTTTTCAACCTTAGAAACTATGTTAATCCTTCTTATCCCGTATTAAGGGTCTGACATGGTCCAACAAACATTTATCGAGCTCTTCTAGACTAGGGCATTCCTAGAAATTAATGCTTCTTATGTGGTAGTTAAAAGATGTACCCTGGGGGTTACTTCTTCTCTGTCCACTTTCCTACTGGCCATTTGTTTCCCCCAGCACCCTGAATGATAACCGTAACCAGATTTAAATTCCACATAATAATAGAATTCAGAGATCTTCGTTACACATATTTGCGCAAATGTGTGAATAAGCCCCAAAGCCGCATCAAGGCGTCTCTGTATATTTGGGGTCCCTAGCGCTATATCTAGGTGCAGGGTGTGGCACCCCAAAACTCCAGCATAAGCCAGAAAGCCCAGCGTAGCATACCAGTGAAAAAACTATGGCTTTTTTTCTTGCTTAGAAATACCCCTCCCTTTCGAGCACCTGAATGATATCACTAAGCTAATTGAGCATCTACCAATATATATGTTTGTTGTGAGAGGCAGAGAGGTTCCTGCATTAGGAGGAGGTGCTGGCCCTGACATGCCACATGAAGCATTATGGGGTTGCTCCAAGGTAGGTAGCTCTTAGCTTAGACATATTGTAGTAAGGAGCCATTATCATGTGGCTCCTTGCTGGTTAATCTTAGACCCAGATTGGGGTAATGGAGGTGTGAGGTGTGGTGCCTCTGGACTGGCTGAGCTGGATGGCCTTAGTGTGGCCTACCCTTACATTCTATTAACACTTTTCACTTATTCATTTTTTAACACTATTTCTCTATTTTAATTGCATTTCATTTTTGGATCACTTTCTCTATAGCTTCGGCTTCCTAAATACTAATTTATGAACACTATAGTTTTTTCACTGGTATGCTACGCTGGGCTTTCTGGCTTATGCTGGTGTTTTGGGGTGCCACACCCTGCACCTAGATATAGCGCTAGGGACCCCAAATATACAGAGACGCCTTGATGCGGCTTTGGGGCTTATTCACACATTTGCGCAAATATGTGTAACGAAGATCTCTGAATTCTATTATTATGTGGAATTTAAATCTGGTTATGGTTATCATTCAGGGTGCTGGGGGAAACAAATTGCTTTTTTTCTTGCTTAGAAATACCCCTCCCTTTCGAGCACCTGAATGATATCACTAAGCTAATTGAGCATCTACCAATATATATGTTTGTTGTGAGAGGCAGAGAGGTTCCTGCATTAGGAGGAGGTGCAGGCCCTGACATGCCACATGGAGCATTATGGGGTTGCTCCAAGGTAGGTAGCTCTTAGCTTAGACATATTGTAGTAAGGAGCCATTATCATGTGGCTCCTTGCTGGTTAATCTTAGACCCAGATTGGGGTAATGGAGGTGTGAGGTGTGGTGCCTCTGGACTGGCTGAGCTGGATGGCCTTAGTGTGGCCTACCCTTACATTCTATTAACACTTTTCACTTATTAATTTTTTAACACTATTTCTCTATTTTAATTGCATTTCATTTTTGTATCACTTTCTCTATAGCTTCGGCTTCCTAAATACTAATTTTTTAACACTATCGTTTTTTCACTGGTATGCTACGCTGGGCTTTCTGGCTTATGCTGGTGTTTTGGGGTGCCACACCCTGCACCTAGATATAGCGCTAGGGACCCCAAATATACAGAGACGCCTTGATGCGGCTTTGGGGCTTATTCACACATTTGCGCAAATATGTGTAACGAAGATCTCTGAATTCTATTATTATGTGGAATTTAAATCTGGTTACGGTTATCATTCAGGGTGCTGGGGGAAACAAATGGCTTTTTTTCTTGCTTAGAAATACCCCTCCCTTTTGAGCACCTGAATGATATCACTAAGCTAATTGAGCATCTACCAATATATACACTTTCATACTGGGAAATACTAATGTGCGCACAGGATGTTCTCCATTTGTGTTATTACTGTCCTGATTTTTATTTTTTGGGGGTCTTACTATGTATGTACTTGAAAGGCCCCACTGGTCTCAGCCACTTCCCTTGCGGGCTACAGCTCCTCTTTTACCTGTTGGATATTACTCCTCTGAGTGCCTGAAAAATGGCCGAAACTAGAGTCGGGTCACCATCTTCTTCTGAATACAACTTTTGACATTCATTAGAACATATTATAGGTTACATTCATATTTTACTTTTTTTTTTTATAGTTCGTATACTGGCTGTAACTGCTTCCGCATCCACTATGGCGGTGATGATGTACTTGCTTTCTCTTTTTACTTACTTCTCCCCATTGTTGCTACGAGTTCAAACAGTTATTATGTTTTCGTTCTTATATGACTTTGGTTAAACATATTTGTTTTCATACTACCTGCAATACCTAAGGATCAAAACCTCCAATTACTGGAACATGACATTCATTCATTCATCGTCATTTTTTACCCAATTATTACAAAAAGCCTCTGCGTATGGAACCATGTTTCCTACACATTATATAGTCAGCAGACCCTTTTCGCACCTGCTCCTCAGACTGAACCCTGGCTCCTGAAAGTCTCTCGCGTGCTGTTAACTTCTTCTGGATTAACTAAATTAACCATCTTGTTGCTGTTTGGGTTGTTAGGTAAAATTAATGAATTGAAAATGGATTTATAAAAATCAATTATTATTTATTCAAAGGGCCACGCCCGTATACAGGGGAGAGGTAGCATTCTCTCGTCCTGTGTCAAATCATTTAACAACAACCTACACGTATCAACAATGAGTTTTATATAATACACAGTTACGCCCCTTTTGTATATCCCTCCCATATGATTTCATACTTCTGGAATACAATGTTAGGCAATATTGGGACAATTGTCAAGAATACTAACAAGATACTCGTGAGCTTCAACTGTGTCCATATTAGGAATTACATCTGTACTCTATGAGCTTTTAGAAAGTGCGTATGTGGAAACAATACTTAGCCAACAAAGTTGTTTTTCTCTCAGGGTGTGTATAAAGTTCAAGATGAATTTGCTATATCATCTAGCTAGAATCAAAATGGATTCTCTTATGCTTCTACACTATACTAATGAATATGAGAACCCTCTGCTGCTGTGATTATTGGGTGTATACATAATATACGTACTATCCCGTAGTGCATACACATAACTGTTAGGCCTTCAGCAGGTTGTCTCTGTCACAGTATTCGACAGCTCCACCCTTTGATCAGGGACATTATCCATGTGCCCTGTCATCTCAGGAGAATTTCTGGGAACGTATAGTTCACTAATAATCTTTTCATGTAGTATTGCTATTCTGCGTTTGACAGTAGTCTTCTAAATACAACATAGGCCACACCTGTATGCGGTGAACATCAAATGAATGTCTATAATCACATCGGGGTCACCAAAGAATAAACCTCATCACAGAATACATCATCACATACAATCACATACAATATACTTAAAAAACATTTTCCTAATCCTGAAATTGAATACTAGGATTTAAACATTTATCTTTTCCAGTCCATATCATAATGCCTTGGTTAAAGTTCTTTTATATCATGGACCTCCTTTATATACTTGGCATTACACGTATCAGGATCCGTAATGTCTTTGGTCAAATAAGCACAGCAGTGAGCTCAAAGTGCTGTTTCTGGACATCAACAATATCCTCCAATTTGTGGTATTAAAAAAAACTGTAGAACAATATGGTATCGTAATAGTTCATGTCCAATGTCCTGGAATCATCATAAATGTCCACAGTTCTGGAATATCCTATCATAAAGATCAATCATGTTATCAATAATTTAATTGAAATAAAAAAAATGTCAACTTCCAGTTGATTAATCACACGACTTCATTAGCCATAGGAGAACTTATTAGCCACCTTTACCACTTCGAGGTTTTATTGATGCTCTGGTGGCAGGAACATGTTTCCTGATTACTGAGTCAATTACTCTTTTTAGGAATAGTTCATCCTGCAAGAAAACTTTTCTCAAGTTATTATATGTTTTTGTATAAAATTGCTAAATCAATCTTCTTAAATAACAAACATTTTTAGAATTAATAGGTAACCAATTATATATCATATCCTAAGGACATGGTGACAACTACCATTCCCCGTTATGTATGATATCTTCTTTTAACCTTTGAATCTACTCCTAGTAAAATACATATTACATCATAAACTTTAATGAACATCATATGTAACCATTACTATATATATACCTAACTCATTATATCTAGCACATCTAGAAACCTTAGGTTAGTATATTGTAACAATCCTTTCACATTCCCTTAAATCAACCTTTTCTATCTACATAAGATAATTTTTTTTCTGTATTCTTGACCTATTTTATTTCCACTAACTGAAATACACCCGATATGTGTAGCTAATATTATCACCAGTGGTTCTTTCCTGAGATACTGTTGTATCTATACACATGTACCGTGTTTCACTATTATCACGAGTCACGACTCTATAAAGTTTTGGTAATCACATCAAATGTAAATTGCATAGAGAACTTTGGCCTGCTATTATAGTCTTAAATAATGATTAGCAATACAATTTATATAGCAGCAGTACTTAAAATCTTTCCAACAATTAATGGTATTGCTGGACTGGATACTTCTCAGAATAATATCCTAAATTATTTAAATTATCCATGCATTAATCTATACATCTGTCTTCAAGTGGAGTATAATACTCACAACCACGTTTTTCAAAGTGTGTGTTCGTTACACCAGTCATAAATCCCTCTGGATTTCCTGCTTAGAAAAGAAAAGAGGAAGGAAGGGTCTTATTGAAATAATTCCCATCCACAATAATGGATGAGTACTCATACCTACACCACACGTTTGCTCGCTCTCTCTTCAAAGAAAAATAAATAAATTAAGTCCTAATGCTGTTATAAATAACGTCGCTCTCGTATACTTTCAGACATGTTAAAAGTTCTGTAGGATATTAGCTTATAAGCACATAGTCTATTATCACTGATCATAATCATCTCTATCTTGATTGAAGGGTTCATTCAAATACAATTCTGTGGTAGTAACAGTAGTAACAGTCTCTGTATTGTATCTCCATACAATTGTTTTTAGTGTTAGGTTCCTTTAAGCTCTGGTCTCTGACCTTTTCATTTCATTGCAAGCTCATGGATCTAGGTGTCCTTCTTCTGCAGCCTTTGCAACGGCTGTATCAGTAGTCAGCGGTACTTGCCCAGGACCATCCTATGCGATCTGTAATGGAACCAAAACATAAGCAACTTCTCACCATAACACCATCTTCACTCTCTTTAGTGATTGTCCTGTGCCGGACTGTGTGTTTTCGTGTTGGTTAAATATCTTTCCAAGGTTCTTGCAGCTTTTGATATTCTTGTAACTGTTTAAATAATTTGTGTGACACATTTGAATCGTCAAATCATTTTGTAGTTTTGAATCAGTCTCTGGATAATATATCTTTGCTGGATAACATATCTTTGCTGGATTCCAAAAAGAATAACAAAAAAATGATATAGAAGAGAGACAAAGCAGAGGCTTAGGTGTAATTCTACCACTATTGAACCAACGATTGGACCATGCCATGATTCAAATTCTGCCTTTCCTGTCTCTTTTGTAGATTAATAATGCTTAATTCTTTAACAACATTACACATATTAAACACAAAATATTCTTCAAACTCCTATAAACTCTTTCTATCAGTAAAGAAACTTTACTGTCTTTGAAACAATAGCTCACACCTCTGGCCTTATTATTCATTTCTCAAATAACCCCTTAACACCTGTTACACATACTATAGTTCCTTTTTTAGCATTAAACTATGTTGTATTAAAACAATGTTGTTTTTAATCAACCCAATCATCTGCAGTAAACATGCTATAGCTTTCTTTATCACCATCACGATCCCTCTTATTATCACATAATTTGTTATTTTGGTCCCATGCCAAAACACAATTTACACTTCTCCATTAAACTTCATCCCACTATAGAAAGCTTGTGAATCTATTTCATGTAAGTTACCCTTAGATTTGCATAACTCATGACATTTCCCCTTAATGAAAATTGGCAACAACACTTTCTTATTAATAATACTAATTCACTAATTCACCATCCCATTATCCCCTATGGATGCTCGAGAAATTATTCTCCTGTTAATCAGTTTTTTTCAATTCCTTTACATGCAATGTAAAATGCGATGTAATCATTATAATTGTCTTACTCATCCACATTATATTCCTTATACTCCCCACTTTTGGGGGTGAGGAAGACAAGTATGCAGCTGTATCTAAGTTGTGGTGGATCCTGTGAATCATCAGCAGGAAACACTCTGAGCTGGTCATCACTGTGCCACCAGAGGAAACCCTACCAGGATAGGTTCTTGGACAGGGGAATCGGGTGACGAGGGTCTGTGAAGCAAGTAATAGAGACTGATACGCTGAATAAACCATCTGCGGTGGTGCCTAGGCTATTTTCAGCCTCGGACCCATGTTGCTTCTTTAAGCTAGCCCACCGCAATCCCATTATATGGTGAGAGATTTACATCTATTGCACGGTCACTTTAACTGTTCCAGATTCACCCATGCACTTTATGTATGTAGTATGTCAATGAGTTTATGTGTCCTAATAAACACATTTTTCATGGAACAAATCATTTGTCACAATTTCCCTGTTGGTTCATATATCCCCTATTGAATGAAGGGATATATCTTTAAATCTGAAATCCTTCTGTAAGCTACACTATTGCTATATTATATCTAAGTTGTATACTGTCAGAGGTAAAATGTACACATCATATAAAATCTACTGCTTAACCTCAGTATTAAACCTATATACTCAGTATTAAACATATATGTTCTTGCTTATGCATAAGTGGATGGTTTGGCTCTGACTGTGTATCTATAATGTTTTATTCATCATAAAGTGTAATATTGTATTACCTTCTATAATTTCTTTGGTTATGAACTTAAATGTATGCATATAGCATTTCCAAAAAAAAAAATTACTGTATCTAGAGATTTATCATTTGGTCATACATATCTATCTATCAATAAATGTATACCAAGGCTCCACCCTCTAAGGGTTTTAACTATCTTTGGCCTGGCGCCAAATAATGATCTAGGTAGTTAACTATGTCAGCACCCCGTTGACTTTTGTCTTGCGACACCTTGTGTCCTTTTTCTGCAAGAAAACACAACTGTTTAGTATCTGACACCAATACTTCAAATAATTTATAGCACAAAGGTATATCATCCACATACTGGTTATATTTCTTTACTTATCTCAACATATCATTCAGACTGGCCAGTCCACACAAACAATAAGTTTTTTCATGCACACCCATTACTTCCTGTGCTTCCAAGCAAACTTTTCTTGGACTGTGTCCATCCTATGGAATGCCTTGGCACATATACATATTCACTGAAAAATCACTTACAAACTTAACAACGCTCCTATTTTCTGTATAACTATTCTATACAATCATATCCCCACACTTCCTGGCTACGGAACCTGGCTCATCACTGCATATTGTGCAGTCCACTAAGAACTTTTGCAACGTATTATATCGATGCCTATACAATGAGATGGATTTTAGCAAGCATATTTTTTTTACCTCACGAACCCAGGGTAAGTGATATATAGATATGCTATGCATCCAACTTAATCTGTTCCTACTTTATTCTTCCTGGAATCTTTAGAAATACCTAATCCGTGATGTAGTATGATTTTACACTGTAACTTTTACATTAGGTTTCTTCCAAATAACTTTGAAGAATTGTCTAACAGTATGTTAATACTGGAATCGTAGTGATTAATTGCTTGTCGCAATCTTTGATTTACAGCATATACATTAAAGAATGCGTATTCCTTTATCTTTCCCTATGATTTTAGCTGCTGCTTCGAAAACTCTTTTTCCCCCATATAGCTCACCAGAGTTAGGGCGTTGTCTTCTTGACTGTCTGCCAGATGCAGATCTGTTAGCTTTAACGCTGTTAGCGTATCTCTAGCCCATATCTGTTGCTGGGATTTTTTTTTTTTTTTTTTTCTGATAACAATTATGCTGTAGAAAGAAATTGGCAGCATTTTCTACAGGTTATCTGGTAAAGATATTAGTTTTTATATTAAAACTAGAGTAGATAGTTTGTATAACAAACATTTCTAGAGTATTGCTTATGCAGAGGTTCCCAAACTGTGTGCCGTAGCTACCTGGGGTGCCTAGGACACTTGTAGGGGTGCCCTGGGTTGATGATACAGGACCAATTCAAATTATCTAGTGCTGGTGGCTGCCAGTCATAAAATATGTGGCCAAACAGAAGCAAATATCCCTCACCACACAACTGACTCTAAGGATGACATATAAACGCCATCTACTTAATGTAATATCTATTTTTACATTTCTCAATAATACATTTTTTTCCTAGGGGTGCTGTGAAAAAAATTCTGATATTCTAGGGCCACATGATTAAAAAAATTTGGAAACCACTGACTTATGCTTATTATGATCCATCTTATTAGATGAAAAAAATCAAAGCTCACTGAACACTTTTTTTTTTTTTCTGGCAGACCTTCTCACAATATATTGCATTAAAGAATATTTGCGTATTAAACAATACCATATGGAAACTTCACTTCATAGTTAGATAGTAACATTAGATAAACACATATTGTTAACTACAGATCTGCCAAAAGCCATTTGAACACGGACATCAACTTTTGTTTCCTCCGTTCACAAATATATATATATATAAACTTTATTTCAAAACTTGTAACCATGCCAATCACAGACAGAAGGTTTCTATTAGACACAGATCTGAGAATATACTTAACTGAACATTATGTTCCACACACAAAACCATAACACAAAAATTTAAATACAGTTTGCAAACTTCAATTTCTTGCAGATTCAACAGTTTTGCCGATTTCAAAATACGCTTAGTATTGGTTGATCAGGCCAATATTATACAGCATGATTGAAATGCAAAACATAGACTGTACCCTTTGTCACAGTACTATGCAAAATTTGTGCTTCTATGGAATATTTCTTCCATACATGATATGCACACTTAGGGTTAATCCTCCCTGCCCTTCCCATACGCTGGAAAAATTCGCAATCCCTGCAATTTTTCACACACGCGACACGTCTGTCAACTGGGAAGCTGCAGTAGATCCTCTTATCACAGACTACTATCACAAAGTAACATGCCATGTTATGGTTGCTTAAAACAACCAGCAGCTCTTAGCAGCTCAGTATTGCAATATATAGTTACACTCAAATACATATAATCCCTATAACCTCGGGTTGTTCACTCTATTTATTTAAAGTACTCTTCTTACACATGTGTAGCTGACTAACAAGGGGAGGTGGTCTATGTGCTTTTTACTTTATTTGGCACTTGGTCCAAAGCACTTATTCACGCAATCATTCATAGAGTGAAAAAATCACGGTTACTGTTTCTTTGCCCAAATACAAACTTTGAATTAATTTTGGTATTCTTATTTACATGCAACAGCATCTGTCAATCATCATTTCCGAGTTACTTGGTCCTTCAACCGATTTGGACATAATTTTGGTATTAATTTTACAAACAAGCAACAACAAACAGGTCCCTGAGTTATTTTACTAGTTTTTTGTCAATCTCTCCACTAATTCTCATATTATAAAAAATACAGTCACACAGACAGCTGGCAGGTACAGAAACAGCATGTACTGGAATACAGCACATACCATGGTATTCCACACTTACCAGTGCTGTAATGATTTGGGATGTTCCTTCCATCATCAGCTGCTGGCTGGCTGGCAGACCCCTTTGAGAATTTGATGAAGAGATCGAGATCTATAGTTCCAACGATTACGAGCCCCCATCTGTTAACTTCTTCTGGATTAACTAAATTAACCATCTTGTTGCTGTTTGGGTTGTTAGGTAAAATTAATGAATTGAAAATGGATTTATAAAAATCAATTATTATTTATTCAAAGGGCCACGCCCGTATACAGGGGAGAGGTAGCATTCTCTCGTCCTGTGTCAAATCATTTAACAACAACCTACACGTATCAACAATGAGTTTTATATAATACACAGTTACGCCCCTTTTGTATATCCCTCCCATATGATTTCATACTTCTGGAATACAATGTTAGGCAATATTGGGACAATTGTCAAGAATACTAACAAGATACTCGTGAGCTTCAACTGTGTCCATATTAGGAATTACATCTGTACTCTATGAGCTTTTAGAAAGTGCGTATGTGGAAACAATACTTAGCCAACAAAGTTGTTTTTCTCTCAGGGTGTGTATAAAGTTCAAGATGAATTTGCTATATCATCTAGCTAGAATCAAAATGGATTCTCTTATGCTTCTACACTATACTAATGAATATGAGAACCCTCTGCTGCTGTGATTATTGGGTGTATACATAATATACGTACTATCCCGTAGTGCACACACATAACTGTTAGGCCTTCAGCAGGTTGTCTCTGTCACAGTATTCGACACGTGCACACTTGGCTCCCATTGTGGACTTTTTAAACACAAACACCAAATGGCCAACACAAGACGATGGTGAAAAGTCCTTTGAGTGCTTTCCACCCGCTCCTTCTCCGTTGGAAAGTACCACGGTCCACTTCTGTAGTTACTGCTGCGCACCCAGTGAGAATTTCTTGGGTGAGAAACAACTCATCGATCACCCTATCCAATGAATGTCCACTAAGAATATTTCCTGAGCGAGTCAGCGAAAATTCCTTCTCTTTACACAAATCACGTCTGCATATGCTAACACAGCACGTATGATGCCGCAATTGCAAAAAAATTATGCAAATGGTATCATGTTGCGCCGCGTATCACATACACACGTGTGGTCCAATCGCACAGCTTATAGATCCTTGTTATCTATACGCCCTATGATCACGGGAGTCGAATTCACAAGCTGCGCTCCACAACTGGAGCGTAACACCAAAAATCACGCTCCTCCACACGTTTTACCTTTAAAAACACACACTATGTGCCTCAATACCAATAAATACGTGAGGTCGCTAACCTCCACGCCACCAAGCCACTACTTACTCAGTGCCTTCCTACGGGATCCCGAATTTCCGGTGTTCAATCCACTCACACTTACTTTCAACCCACACAAATTCACACTATTTTTCTGTACAGAAAAAAAAGAATAATTTTACCGGTGATTAATAACATCCTCCTAGAGGTATTACACTTCAATTCATATGGCTATTGACTATAATTTAAATGCTATGATTCAGATTGGATAGATATCTTGCAGAACCTACAATGATATAAATATACATATATCCATATATTAATAATATAAAATATATATATATACACACACACATATATATATATATATATATATATATATATGTGTGAAACGAAATAGAGGAGATGGCGCCAAGGGGGTAATATCAACACCCTATTTGAAATGGACCCTTATAGTAATCTCAAGGCAAATTACGTCCGATAGCATATACTGACATAAAAATTTATTAAAACACAGTTCAATCAAGGAAACAAGTTGATTGAACGTATTATGAATAAACACTGGCACCTTTTGCTTAAAGATCCAGTCTTAGGGCCTCATCTACCCAGTAGACCAAGTATTGTCTTTAGGAGATCCAAGAACCTCAAAAGTATTCTTGCTCCCAGTCAATTACAGACAGAACATCGAAGAGAAGAAGATAATTCCAACCAACATCCACTCATGAAGAGAGCAGGGTTGTTTCCCTGCAATAAGTGCAATTGTTGCCGCTTTATCGAAAAAAAGAGATTCTGCTGGAAGGATGAGATGAAAAGGGTTTTCAGACTAAAGACCATTGTTACGTGTAACACCAATTACGTCATTTATAAGATAGATTGCAGCTGCAAGCTCTCTTATATCGGTAAAACAAAGAGGTGTCTCAAAATTAGAATACAGGAGCATTTACGAAACATCAAAAACAAGGTTCAGAATCATAGCCTCCCTAGACACTTCCAGGAAAAACATGGGTCTGATACTCAAGGCTTAACATTTAATGTGGTAGAACATGTTCCAGAAGATAAGAGGGGAGGGGATAGAGACCTCCAGTTAGCTCGAAGGGAATCTTTCTGGATTTACACTTTAAATACGCTTATACCAAAAGGGCTTAATGAGAATATCGATATGATAGATTTCCTTTGAAGTAGATAAAGTACACCTAGCTTTAAAGATGGAGTCACTTGTATGAAGGTTAATAGCCAGTATATAGTTCTTATATCAGTGTTATGTTGTTCCATCATATATCATATGTATGTTGAGGAGTTGAGTGTTAGATCTTTTTAAACTATAAGATTTCCTCAATGTATTTATCACTGGTTATTGAATGTAGATGTGTACAAGTGGGGCCATTTTCAGGTTGATAGTTCGTCAACTTATACATTTATATATATCATATATTCATTATATATACACACATTTTTATTATTCAACTTTTATTTAATATTTTTTTATTTATATTTTATTTATATATTCGAATTTATCATTTTTGTTTTTGTTTATTTAATTATTATTATTATTTTTTTATTTTTGTTTTTTTTAATTTATCATTAACCATTTTTATTTTATTTTTATTTTTTTATTTTATTATTTTATTTATTTATTTATTTTAGTAATTTTTAGTATTTTTTATAATTTATTTATTTTTATTTTATTTTTGTTTTTATTTTTATTTTATTTACTTTATTGATTAATAATTTTTCATTCATGTTTCACTATTATTAATATTGTTCACATATATTAGATTGTCTATACACTAGATGCGGATATATTTTGTACATCCTTTATATAGAATATATAGTGACACTGATATGCTTTTTCACAGTACTTATGGCCAGATAGAAGGCACCCTAATTAGCACTTAAGTAGTGTTAGAATTTTACCCAACTGAAGTTCAGTAAGTATCTGAAAGTCAGCGGTACCGGCCTTAATAGGGGATCGAAGCTCCGAGCACGTACTTAAGATCACGTGATCGGGATGGACCAATAGATGGCACTTCCGGGTATATGGAACGCAGACCAGCAAGTAGCTGGAACACAAGCGTTCCACGTCACCGCGCCTGAAGGGGACTTAACAGCTCCGATCACGTGTTAAGATCACGTGATCGGGATGGACCAATAGACGGCACTTCCGGGTATGTGGAACGCAGACCAGCAAGTAGCTGGAACACAAGCGTTCTACGTCACCGCGCCGGAATGGGACTCAACAGCTCCGATCATGTGTCCCCGCTAATAGTAATGTTAGTCTGTGGAACGCAATTGACATGGCGCTGGAGCGCAAACGGTCCCGCTCCAGCGTCATGTTATATGATTAGGGGAATCTGATTTTGGTGATCGGCACAATATTTAGGACAGATTAGATTAGAGTGAGCTCATTAAATGATATGGGGTAAGCGTGACATCATTCTTGACACTTAGCCAGGTTTGGTCTCTTTTTTGCCTTATGTAATGGACTGTAACCATAGAAACAGAGAAAAGCATTATGGGGAACATTAATTAATTAGGTATTTTCTCCTAAGGAGTTATTCTCATAATAATACCGGTAATATACCTGGTATAAGTGTTTGGTAATTATTAATCCATGCACTTTTGGTTAAGCTAATTCCACTCTAATATAATAAATAGAGCACATAATTTGAGCACCAATCACATTGTAAGGGAAGTGATGTAATCACTTTCTCCCTATAAAAGGGTAGTCATCAGATCCAATGTCTCATTATGCAGAGACTTGGCTGCTAGCACTGCACCACTAGAAGGTAAAGGATTATCTATATAATAATTTACTTGTTGTTGAAATATCAATTTTGAAAGTGGTCCCATTTATCAGTATATATTAGAAAAAGAGCAAACGGCTGCGCTGAATATCAGGAACGAAACATAATGTACAGAGAGCCAACGTAAAAAATAACAATGTTTATTAATAAAACATATAAAAAGATTAATTATCAAATAACCGGTGAATAATATATATAAATATATATAAGAACAATCACTAGACGTGAATTAGTGGTATATTGTAATAACTCAGCTTATTGGGGTGAAAAGTTCCGTGATTCACTTGTTAGATAGTTGATAAATACCAGGTGTGTTGGTAGGATCCTAATGAATTAAAAGTCCCTCAGTTGAAAATGATATTCAATACCTTTCCAAAATGGGCTGGTAAGAGCCGAGCGTCCTCGGCTTCAATGTCCTGCAATGCCCATATACGCTGTGCAGCGGAAAGGAATGGACCGTCTCTCTCACAACCCGGTCATGGCGACGTGTGCGCTGAAGCCGCTGATGTCGGATGCTGTAGACGGAGGGTGCAGCGGGGACCAAGGAACACCTGGAAGATTTCACCTGAGCTGAGTGTGGATAGGAGCGGCTTCAGCGCACACGTCGCCATGACCGGGTTGTGAGAGAGACGGTCCATTCCTTTCCGCTGCACAGCGTATATGGGCATTGCAGGACATTGAAGCCGAGGACGCTCGGCTCTTACCAGCCCATTTTGGAAAGGTATTGAATATCATTTTCAACTGAGGGACTTTTAATTCATTAGGATCCTACCAACACACCTGGTATTTATCAACTATCTAACAAGTGAATCACGGAACTTTTCACCCCAATAAGCTGAGTTATTACAATATACCACTAATTCACGTCTAGTGATTGTTCTTATATATATTTATATATATTATTCACCGGTTATTTGATAATTAATCTTTTTATATGTTTTATTAATAAACATTGTTATTTTTTACGTTGGCTCTCTGTACATTATGTTTCGTTCCTGATATTCAGCGCAGCCGTTTGCTCTTTTTCTATGCTATCACCACAATACTACACATAGTATTCCGGCAAGCGCAGACTATCAGGAACATAAAATTGTGATTATTTAATGAAACACGTATTGGTTTTCACTTTTTATTTTGATGATTAGGCGCTCGTTTGTTGCAGTTTTTTGTTTTGGTCATCAGTATATATTGTGTACCAACCACATGTATTTGATTGATGTATTAATTACCATTTATAGATGTAATAAATGAATATAAAATATACACTTTTCACTGATATTCACCATAGGTATATGACACTTTTTTTTAAAAAATATGAAATTAAGACATATGAGTTATACACTCACTTTTTTTAGTTAATAGATCCTCCCCGTATTAGGTGAAAGGAATATTTATATCCCCCATGGGGTGGGAATTTTCTGTACTCACAGGCACTTTGATTGTATAATTGACGTCAATTTAATTAATTTACCAGGTCTGTTACGTGTTCTGAACTGGTTAGATAATAGACCCATTCGAATTGCCTTCACTCCTGAGTCTTTGAGTGTCAGGTTTAAGCTGTTGACCGATGAGGTATGTGCTGTATTATAGCGATTTTTCATTAATGATTATTACTATTGTATTAAACCCTTTATGGGTAGCACTATGAATAATTTATTTATTTGATCATAGATTAATGATATCGCCCATATAGAAAGGGTTTTTCTAATAAGGATACCATGTTGGTTCACTGCACTAATAGCCATTATAATTAGCCCTGGGAGTTTTTCAAATCTCAGCAAAGGGTCGGTTGATATCATTTACAAATAATTAAATAATTAAGTTCATTCAGTAGAGGCATGATGTAGAATGTTAGCATTTATGGCGGTTATATCTAATTTGGTAACTTTGTCCTGTACTATATATGGAAACCATATTGGATAATCTTGTGATCTGTTCATTGTTGGTCAGATATTAATGATATCAGATTTCCATAATTTTGGTTGTCTAACTAAATAGGGGTACATTTATGAATTTATAGGTGTTCTGATAACTATTAATTCAATAAATCAATTCATTAGGTCCCTTATGCTTGTGAGCCTGTTAGATTCTATACACATATGAATCTTCCTCATATTCGATTATCTGATTGTCAGATTCAAGCCGATGACATATGAGGTATGTGCAGCACCATCGGAATAATCCTAATTTTTTGTCTGTGTGAACAAGAAGTGTTCCTTATTTAATAAAGGTTATTAAACATTTTTTAATTAGGGTTGGTCCTTGCCATATCAATCAAGTCCCATTGAAATATTATTCATACATCTTTGATTGACCTTGTTTGTGCAGACAATATGTTCTGAAATGAAGAGGTATGTCCTTTACAACTTGTGCTTTTTTAGTTCTCTTTTTTCCTCTTTTTCGTGTTATTTATTCTGTTTTCCTCCTCATGTTGCCATGTCATGTTCTTCAGATACCAATATGTCATGTTATATGTGAGTTTAAGATGCTTATTGCTGTATATTTGTTTTGACTTATTGTTCTACAATTGTAGATTTCACCCCTGATGAAGTCTTGGAACAAGACGAAACGCTTGGGTTATTTGTCTATCTTTTATCTGATGTTACCTCCAAATCTTCAATAAGGAGAAGGAGGAAACTGTAGTGACAGATCTACATTTTTCCTCATTACCACAAGCAGATTGTTCAAACTTTACGATAAATGTAAATGTATCAACTCTGTATATGCATGGATATTGGTGTTGTGTTTTAATAAATTTTTATGTCAGTATATGCTATCGGACATAATTTGCCTTGAGATTACTATAAGGGTCTGTTTCAAATAGGGTGTTGATATTACCCCCTTGGCGCCATCTCCTCTATTTCGTTTCACATTCTCACATATTTAGTTCCTCCTAACAGGGAACTTAGAGGACACAGGCAGCCTTATAATAAGTAGATTTAATTTTAGTGTTTTATTTAAATTAGCGCAGTGGGAGAGTAATTTTTGTCACATATATATATATATATATATATATATATAAAAGCACAATGAAGCGTCACTCCAGGACTTAATTCAAATAAACGTGTCCAGTCTCCTATATGGACCCATTTATTTGAATTAAGTCCCGGAGTGCCACTTCATTGTGCTTATATCTTCAACCTGCAAAGTTGATTTAGAGGGCACCGGGCAAGATGACTGTGATTTTTACTTCATGAGTGCCGAATACAAATAATATATATATATATATATATATATATATATATATATATATTATTTATTACATTCTATGAACCCCTCACACAGCATATATTTATATACACATATACTGAATGAATGTAGTTTCCACAGCAGCTCTAATTTGCATCTCAACAGATGTCTCACTAGGTCATGTCCTGTTCCAGAGTGGTTGAACAAGTTCATTAACATTTCAATTATCTAGGTCTTGTAACAAGCAGAGGGTCATCTTACACACTCAGTATCTAAAACAAATCATGGAAAAACTTTCTCATCTGTGTGTATTACATCAAGCTAAGTATTAATCTCACTATTAATCTCACTAGGCCTAATTGAAACACTATTTATAATTGACTATGGCATGGGTTAGTTAAATTCATTGGTAGCTTTTAAATGGTGATGAACTTGTACATATATATTGTTCACCTGTGGCATTGTTTAACAATGGCTTTCAGGAACAGCTCAGTAATATTTGCTATTCATTACTGTACCTTACACTAGAGCTAAAATGGCCACTGCTCCTCCCCCTTCCAAGCCATGTGCTTGGACACAAAATGGTGTCCATGCCATGCGGACAGAATACAAACACTAGCTCTATCCTTTGTCACAAATAAATCCCAATTTATACAAGCACCGGAAGTCGCCCTGATTATCCATTTTTATTTGCTTCAACACTGTTTGCTTGACTAACATCATGAATTTTTTGCATGTGGACCTACTAATGACTTACCAACTGATTATGCATGCTAAACATATGGTATTGAAAGTCTAGGAAGTTTTCCAATAAGAGCTTTGCTGAGACTGTGATAAAGCTGCACTGCATACACGTGCTAATTCAGTGGTATCAATGTGGATTATATACATTCCTAATGTGGAGTTGTTTTAAACTTATTATTTGTATATTTTAGACTAATTGATACTGGCCGGTATCTTAGTGTGATAATTGTCATATAAGTAAATACATTTTTTATGGTATATATAAAAGTAAAAAGATTTTATACAAAGTGAGAAGCGCTGTCTTATTTCTTGTTTGGCTGTTTTGTATTTTGGGATAACTGGGATCAGTTCCCTGAGATCAGCTGCTCTCACTTTGTGGGTGACAGCGCCAAGTGTATATCTCTGTATTGCATGGTAACAAAGTTTCCACATGCTGCTTTTTCAGCGCGAACGAAGCTTTGTTACTTCAGGCCTGTGTTAGCACTATGCGAATAGGATGCAGCGTGCTAAACAAGCTATATACGTACTATGCGAATTAGATGCATGCACCAATTTTTAAACGCTCTTTAAATTTACTTGACAGATAAACAATCCAATCTGAATCAAACACAATATGACTTATTGAACTCCGTTAGCAACAATAAAAGTACTCTAAAAATAAGTATTTCTAATATTGTGTGTTTTTGTCACACTCACAGGCAACAAAGAAATTTATTGTCCCTTGATTCATATCAGCGCCTTACTGATAGCGACAAAAATGGATGTGGTTCATCGACATTAGATGCGCCCACCCTTAGTCGGTAGACCACAGCGCATCTGTACTGTGCATCATTAAGTACGTGATATCCTGGCTGCGAGCTCCCAACTGTGAATTTACATTATTTTAAATAAACATTTAAATACCAGTGTTTATATATACTGCGGACGCAAGGTGCATCTTATTACCATATACAATAATAGTGCGCTGAACATCGCAGCACTATGTCCCTTTAGAGAAAGCAAGTAGTCGCACACATAATATTACTGAGGTACCAATGCTCAGAGATATATATGTATTTGATATTAAAAGTTATGCATACAAAATAACATATGTACAATATATGATTCAGTTTAACATGTATAAGCCTAGGTAAGTTGTACAGAGTTATAGTTACATAAGACGCAGATACAGCCAACATACGTCACCCTGTCCAATACATTGTGTTCTACCAATGGGTTGGGTTCACATGACCTTGGTATATTCATGGTTGGAGGGACACAACCCTGTAACTGATTAGACATTTAGAGATATCATTTTTGACTTCCTCGAGTTCTTACATGAATGTAATTCTATGAATACATACTCCAGATCCTGTTCATCTACCAGAACCATATCAGTGTCTGATATTCCACCTTCTTTCAGGTTATAGAATTGTTATATAAATATTGTTCCTCAGGCATCATTACCAAAAGCCATATATGTATTTAAACTAATGAAATATTTGTGCCATCTGTTAGGGTTTGAAAAAAATACACACTTTGGTGTATCATCCACAAACATATGAAATGGTAGAATGCTTTAACTGCACACCTTCAATCAGACAATAAGGTGGGCAGTATCTCAGGATAAGGGAGATTGGGACCTGCCAAACTAATAGTTGTGGTGTGGGAATTACCCTAATCATCTACAGGGTTTTGACCATCAATCTCCTTTATGTTATACAATCCAGAGATATCTTATACCTCTTAAAAGAAGTGTGTGACCAACAACCATCCCAAGAGTCAGACATTGTTTAATTTGTGTCACAATTAAGACAAATTGAGCCACTTGTAAAGGAACATATGAAAGTGTGTCATAGAAATGGTAGAGGCAAAGTATCTGGGGTATGTTGTGGGAAGTTTACAGATTAAAACAAAACCCAATAAATTAGAGGCAGGGGCAACCTGACCTAAGCCTGAATAAAGGCATAATGTGTATAATGGGCATATAATGTATAATGTAGCATAACATGTACTTGGGGTACTAGTTATGTGTAGCGTAATATGTACATGGGGTACTACTACTGTGTGGCATTTTTATAATTTCTAAAAAGCCACCCTGGGGCCATCTCTTGCTTAAATTAAAAAAAGAAAGAAAAAGCTTTAAGCCTTTTTATTTTCCACAGCTATCATTGTCATGGAGGAGGAGGAGCATGAGCAGATGCCTCCATCTGGCAGCACCCTGCTCCTACACAGTAAGTACTGTACTGTACAATTTGGAAATATAAATACTGTACACAGTGTAAACAATGTGCAATGTACTGTACAGTACTGTAGGTATATTTAATCTTTTTGAAGGCTGTTGTGTCTTTTTAATTTTTAGTCCATTGGGTTTTATTTAGTAACAGTATGTACAGCACATAATTATTATTTTATTAAATGTACTGTACTTTACAGTATGCACTGTAGTGCCACAAATTCTGTTGTGCTTTTCAAATACTGTACGACATCAGTGTTAAAAAATGTATGCTCACACAGCAATGTGGGCCAGGGGGTCAAGAGGATGTGAAAGTGAACAACGCAAAAATGCGGGGATGCAATTGAAAGATTCATGTACAGTACTGTACTGTATTGTGTCAAAAAGAGTTTTTCATTGATTGAACCTTTTTTGTAATTCAATTTTGTTTTCACATGCACTGAACTGCCACAGGTGGAGGAGGAGCAGCAGCAGCCAAGGCTCCTGATGCCTCTGCCCCCCCCACCCACACACACACACACACACACACACACACACACACACACACACACACACACACACACACACACCGCTCCCAACCTGTAAGTACTGTATTGAATAATTTGGAAATAGAAACAATGTGCTACAGTATATACTGTACTGTACCATAAGTACTGTATACTGTATTTTATCTTTATGGGGTTCTATTGTGTGTGATTAATTTTTGCTCCGTAATTTTTTTTGTAACGGTATATACTGTACACTATTAAGTTTTTTTACTGTACTTTATGCACTGTAGTGTAGCGAATTTTGTTGTGCTTTTAAATTACAACATCAGTGTTAACAAATGGGTTATAACAGTCATAGAGGTGGGGAAGCTCACACAGCAATGTGGCCCAGGGGGTCAAGAGGATGGTAAAGTGAACAATGAGTAAACATAAGGAGGGTTCACTACGATATGCCGGCGGTCGGGCTCCCGGCGACCAGCATACCGGCGCCGGGAGCCCGACCGCCGGCTTACCGACAGTGTGGCAAGCGCAAATGAGCCCCTTGCGGGCTCGCTGCGCTCGCCACGCTACGGGCACGGTGGCGCACTACGCGCGCCACGCTATTTTACTTTCCCTCCAGGGGGGTCGTGGACCCCCACGAGGGAGAGTAAGTGTCGGTATGCTGGCTGTCGGGATCCCGGCGACGGTATACTGTGCGCCGGGATCCCGTCAGTCGGCATACTGAAGACCACCCCATAAGGATACTGTACAGCATGTATGGACTTAAAGTGGGGATGCAAGTAAAAGTTTCATGTACTGTACTATACTGTATTGTGTTGAAAAGAGTACTGTACAGTATTTCATGTAATGAACCTTTTTGGAATTCATTTTTGTTTTCACAGGGCCTGAACTGACGAGGCAGGGCAGGAGGAGGAGGAGGCAGCACTTAGCAGTAAGAATTAGTACTGTGATTGATCTGATGCGATCGGAGGAGCCGTCCGATGTGACACTTTTTATCAGATTTTTCAGCCAGATGCATTAAAATAGGATGAAAAGTGCACAAATCGGACTAGTGGATGGGGGACTTTAGATGGGGTTTTTTTAACTGGTGATGTTGCCCATAGCAACCAATCATATTCTACATTAATTAATATTTACTGTATCTAGCTACACAGTAGATAATGCTGTAGATAGAATTTGATTGGTTGCTGTGGGCAACATCACTGTTTCTAAAAAAAATTCCCATCTTACTAAATTTACCTGTGTGTCTCTCTCTCTCTCTCTCTCTCTCTCTCTCTCTCTCTCTCTCTCTCTCTCTCTCCATGACACTGGGGTTCATTGAGATCTGATCGCTGAGCTGCTAATTTTGCTGTCCTGTGTTCAGATAGTCGCTGCCCCCTGGGTGAGTGTAAATTTGCCATATAAGTGTGCACTCCTACTGTATGTGTACGCCAAGCTGCTAAAATCCACCTTGTGCAGTATGTGCGCAGCCCAGGACTTACTCCTACAGTGCAATCACATCAGGCTGATCGGGGTCGGAGCTGACGTCACACACACTCCCTAAAAACACTTGGGAATGCCTGCGTTTTTCCAGACACTCCCAGTAAATGGTCACTTACCATCCACAAATGGATTCTTCCTGTCAATCACCTTGCAAATGCCCATGGAATTTTTTGCGCCATCCCATCACTGACCAGCGATGCCCTTTGTTACTCTGCAATGCGCATGCATATTGCGGTGCATGCGCAGTTAGTACCTGATAGCCCGCTGTGCGAAAATGCACAGCAGCGATCAGATCTGAACAACCCCCACTCTCTCCATTCATCTCTCTCTAGCTACTGTCAGTGGTGAATTTCCCATTAGGCACATACTGTACTGTACCTAGTGGTGGCATCTGTGTGTGTGTGTGTGTGGGGGGGGGGGGGGGGCGCAGTTGGATGCTTATGCTGGTACAGTCATCCCAAAAATTACCAGTACAGTAACTGCTAAATATTTTCACTTTACTGTACAATATGACATTTTTCCACAGTATATATTTTTTCTTTTGGCCACAGATGATGAGGAGTATCTAATATACACCTTTGGTAAATATAATGTACAGTAGCAATACAGTAGTCAGTGCTGTAACTAGACATTTTAGCGCTGTGTGCAAGAAACAGCATCGGCGCCCCCTCCATATACAAACCAGGGCCAGTGTGCATCGTAGGCGCGCATGGCAAAAATACAGGGGCGTAGATTCATGGTGAAGGGGCGTGGCCACAGAGCTCTCTTTTACACATGATGGCCACAGAGTCCCCCTTTTTACACATGATGGCAGGCAAAGTTCCCATTTGTACACATGATGGCAGACAGTCCCCCTCTTTTTACACATGATGGCAGGCAGTCCCGCTTTATACACATTATGGTAGGCAGTCCCCCTTTTTGTATTATGGCTGGCAGTCCCCCTATTTTACACATTGTGGAAGGGGGGAGAGAGAGAGAGAGAGAGAGAGAGAGAGAGAGAGAGGGAGAGAGAGACTGACTCACCTGACCTGTGACGAACCGGTATGCCTCTCCTGTCCACTTCCCGCCCTACATTGTGCTCTTTGCAGTGCAGGGCAGTGTTTTATTCCTTTGCTCATTTGTTTATGAAATTATAAAGCAAAACTCTTGTAGCTCCATGTACTTTAAATACTGAATAACAACAATACAGTATAATTCTGTAACTACAGTATACAGTTGTAATTGTATAGTATAGAAATGTGAATAATGTGTTTTTTTTCTCCAATACAGAGCCAATGACACATGGGGGACCCAGACCCAGCGGCCTACCTCGGGCACCCAGCAACCATAGGCCGATATACAGTTGTGGTAAATTATAGCAATGCTTACAGTATCTCTTCTACTGTATTTACTGTAGTGACAATACAGTACTGTACATTGTAAATATCAAGATTTTCTAATATAGAATACAGTACTGTATTACCACTTCTACACTGTACAGTATACAGACTTTGTGTTGTAATACTGTCCTTTTTTCCCACAGAACAATTGCTGTGTACCATCCAGCTCCTGCGGGTGGTGGTCCGCCTTTTAGTGGACCACTTCTTTAATTTTTTTCTTGTGTTCTGTTTAATTTAATTTTGTTTCTTTTGTAAAATGCATTTTTTTGTTATACTCCATTGTACAGTATCTTTTTTTTACTGCAAGGGACAGTACAGTACCTTACTTACTGTATGACAGAATCTCTGGTCATTTATAAGGTAGGCATACTGTACACCATACAATTATCTGGCAGATAATCTGCCAGATCTGGCTATTTGGAACAAAATTCTGGTAATGGATGAGAGAAAATGACAATAATCCATTACCAGAATTTTATTCCAACCAGCCAATCAATCAATGTAGCAGCTGATTGATACAGTAGGCACACTTCTCTGTCTTATCACTGTTACATATTGTACATCTACCCCATGTGTGCTTTACACAGAATGCAGAAAGGTGCATCAAGGGACATGGCAGCAGTACAATGCAAGGCACTAGGACACTATCTCACAGTAGATTGAACATACTGTACTGTACATTGTAGCAATAGCATGCAGTAAGTGTGACATGGACAGTATAATACAATGGGTGGTATGTAAGGTATCACTGGGAAACTAAATATGATCAACTGGTAATGTACTGTACAGTACCAATGGTGAGCTACTGTACTGGTTAGACAGTACTGTATGCTACACTATACTGTGCTACAAAGTTCTAGTAACAGTATGACCCTACCTGGATGAAGCCATCACAAGCCATAGACTCATGCCCAGTAACAGGGGGATAAAACAGGGGACACTTCTACCAGGCCCTGAAATGCCCAAGGATTCTGCCCCTCAGGAAGCTTGTACAGTGCAAACAGTACAACCCCTTCTCTTGAGTAACAGTGCTCTCCAGGCAGCCACAGACACCAGTCACACAAGCAGCCTAACAAAGTGGTTTTACATATCCCACTGTTAATTGAATTCCCCCCATACAGTAATACTAATTTATAGAGTACAGTATATGAGGCAGATGGGAATACAAAAATTGGACACCACATCAGGTTTATTTTAAGAAACACTTTTTATGTACAGTAGAGTACGTGGGACAAAATCAGTAGGAAAATGTAACATACTGTAATAAAAAAGCCAACATCACACATACTGTACAGTACTTTAATAAAAAGGTAACATCACAAATAACAATATCAACTTTCTTTTTAAAAAATTTTTTTTTTTTGAGGGGGTAATGATTTTTTTGTATTTGTTTTTTGTATTTTTTGTATTTTTGTATTTTTACTTTGGAACACTGGTGCATATGGACACCAGACCGGTGAGCAGAAACATCCAACAGCAGCCCAACATGGGACAAAATCAGTAAGTAATTATTTTTTTGTATTTGTTATTTGTGTTTTTTTATTTTTGTATTTTGAATTTGGAACACTGGCGCATACGGACAGTAGACCGGTGAGCGGAAACAGACAACAGTAGCCCAATGTGGGACAAAATCAGTAGGTAATTTTTTTTTTTTTTTTTTTTTTCATTTTTGTATTTTTGCTTTAGAACACTGGCACATATGAACACCAGCCCCTGGATAGACACACCACACCTGGATTGACACAGCACAATGGACTCAGCAGCTACTGGATAGATACAGCAGCACAAAAAAAACAACTTATGCCAAGTGACAGGGAAATAAAAGGGGCAACTTGTACCAGGCCCTTACATTAACATTACCAGGGCCAGACACTCCCATCAGGAATCTGGTGAGCAAAGTTCATGCATTCCCCTTGTTTGAGTAACCGTGCTGCTCCAAGTGGATTCAGCACGGTGCAGGCAGCGCCAGAAAATTTACTATACAGTAGGTCATTTTCTGTATACGGTACAGTACTGTGACACAATTTTTTCACTCCAGCTGTGTCAAGATGATGTGCTGAAGCTAGGAAGATCAGTGCGTAAGAATCTTGTTTCTTCAACCTGAACCTTCCAAGGCAGTTTCCTCCTCATTCTCAGCACAGCATTTATGGTATCCCGTCTCTTCTATTTTGGTTCACCAATCCTGACATGCCATTCACATCTTGACTTGATGTCATGTACCACATTTTTGGGAAGCGGAATTTTCCCCTTGGCACCATCAAAGTTCACCCGATTGACCCACATCAAGTACATGTCATATGTCACATGGTACTGGAAAAGAAAATGTGCATATTTGTGAATATGTCCTTGTGCAGCTCTGTACAGACTGTCGCCCATGACAGTGGAGATTACAGCCAGGGGAATATCAGTCAGACTGCTGAATGTATTGTGAAGTGGCCTGTGAGCAGGTGTGATGGTCATCATTGGTGTTCCAGGCAACAGCACACTTGAATTGCTGACCAATGCTGGAACTTCAACTGGCAAGTTTGGCACTGAAAGCAGTGTTGTATGGATACTCAAATTGTCTTGACGCCAATCCAGATCTTCATGTCCACCCATGTCCATTCAGGCATCCATTCCTCCAGTTCCATCCTGGCCTCCGCAGCCATCTCCACTGACTTGAACCAATTCATGGTTCATTGTAATCATGGTCTAGCCAACAGCATCTGGCCATTCTTCCCTTGTGTGTTGGATGGCTTGCTTCATTGTTTTTATCATGTGTTTCTTGGTCACCTTGTTGATTAGCTCTTTTACTAAACCAGCACAGGTACACTGGCAGTCCTTCACATCGGTGATCACATCTGTGAAACCAACCTTCTTCATGGTGAAGGTGCCATGTCTTGTCCAGGGGTGGCAACATGATCCATCCTCTAACACCAGTGTTTCCATGTTCATTGGCTGAACATCCTGATCTGCAAAAGATGGAACAGTTAAATCTTTTGGTATCTTACCACATATCTGCTCCAAAACACTATTCTTTCGCTTTGCATTTTCTCGTGGTTTCACCACATTTTCTTTTTGAGCCTTCTTGGCATTATTCTTCAGCATTTGTGGGGCTGATACAGCCAGTCTCTGTGCCATTGATGGACAATCTGGATATGTTCTGTATGTGCCATTATCATGTGGCCATATATTAAGCAATTGTATGACCCATAGTGGATGTTATTATTATTATGCTGTGTATGGGTTTGGGGAGTGGTACCCCCCGGGTCTGGTGGGACTGGGCCACCTTGGGGTAGCATGCCATATTATTTATTTAGCACTTATGTAACACTCCTATTTTTTCACTAATATTACTCTTTTGAGTATTTTATTAACACCCTTATTTTTGTAGCACTTTCTAACCTATAGCTTCTGCTTCTTTCTTAACACATATTAACACTTTAGTATTTCAATGGTGTGCTGCCCTGGGGTGGTCGGGCCTGAGCCGACTTTGTGGGGTCCAAGCCTTGGACCTATGCTTAGTTAGGGACCTCCAGCAATAGAGCAGCCGTGAAGTGGCCTGGAGGCTTATCATATCTTTTGCAAAACATATGTAACGAAGAGCTCTAAATTTCCTATTATTACATAGTATATAGTTCTTCTTACTAACAGCCAGCAGAGTGCGTGGGAAAAATCCCTTTTGTATTTCTTGTCTAGAGTAACCCCCTCCCGCAGCACCTGGGGATTGTTACCAGCTTGATTAGAGCAGTTTTCCACTATTTATTGCAGTTCAGAGAGGCATAGATGGATCCAGCATTAGGAGGGCATGCTGGGTCCTGTAGTGCCATTTGGAGGATACAGGGGTGCCTCCAGGTAAACTAGCTCTCAATCTGGATATGTTCTGTATGTGCCATTATCATGTGGCCATATATTAAGCAATTGTATGACCCATAGTGGATGTTATTATTATTATGCTGTGTATGGGTTTGGGGAGTGGTACCCCCCGGGTCTGGTGGGGCTGGGCCACCTTGGGGTAGCATGCCATATTATTTATTTAGCACTTATGTAACACTCCTATTTTTTCACTAATATTACTCTTTTGAGTATTTTATTAACACCCTTATTTTTGTAGCACTTTCTAACCCATAGCTTCTGCTTCTTTCTTAACACATATTAACACTTTAGTATTTCAATGGTGTGCTGCCCTGGGGTGGTCGGGCCTGAGCCGACTTTGTGGGGTCCAAGCCTTGGACCTATGCTTAGTTAGGGACCTCCAGCAATAGAGCAGCCGTGAAGTGGCCTGGAGGCTTATCATATCTTTTGCAAAACATATGTAACGAAGAGCTCTAAATTTCCTATTATTACATAGTATATAGTTCTTCTTACTAACAGCCAGCAGAGTGCGTGGGAAAAATCCCTTTTGTATTTCTTGTCTAGAGTAACCCCCTCCCGCAGCACCTGGGGATTGTTACCAGCTTGATTAGAGCAGTTTTCCACTATTTATTTTTTTCATGGTGAAGGTGCCATGTCTTGTCCAGGGGTGGCAACATGATCCATCCTCTAACACCAGTGTTTCCATGTTCATTGGCTGAACATCCTGATCTGCAAAAGATGGAACAGTTAAATCTTTTGGTATCTTACCACATATCTGCTCCAAAACACTATTCTTTCGCTTTGCATTTTCTCGTGGTTTCACCACATTTTCTTTTTGAGCCTTCTTGGCATTATTCTTCAGCATTTGTGGGGCTGATACAGCCAGTCTCTGTGCCATTGATGGACTGGTTTTGGCACTCCCATAGAATCTTGTAGTTTGCATTGTCACTCTTCTTTTGCCTAAAAAAAAATACAGTAAGGAAACATGTAAAGCACAATATGGTTAAAATAACAAAAACAAGTGCACAACTGTACATGTTCAACTACAGTAATATACTTTTCTGCCTGTACTACAGCTTACTGTACTGTGCCTCCAAACATGACCCTCTCCAGGAGGGACAGAATGTTCTGTTCCTGGATGACTTCCCTCTTAATGTACAGTATGGGTGCAATCACCTGTGTTGAACTATAGTTCAGTACTGTAGTTATTTGATAATAAAGGTGTTTCACCACAGGTGATGGCAATCACATAGTACATTAAAACAGAGGTCCAGGAACAGAGCATTCTGTCCCTCTTTGAGAGGATCATTTTGGGTGGTGTGCTGTATACTGAAACCAAAGGCACCTGAATCATCAAAATAGTTTCAGATGATGGGGCATAAAAGGGGCATAATATAGGTTTTGCATGAATCAGGTCAAGGATGTACAGTACAGTACAGTACGAGTGTCTCATTATGCTAGTTTAAAACACAGGGGCACAGGAGCAGGTTCACAAAATGGCTGCCGCCCATGACCCTGCACCTCGTGGAAGCCCACCGCTATGGAGTGAATGACAGCATCAGTTTTGCGCAAAAGAGGACAATGCTGAAGGAGCGTCTCAATACAGTAGTTAAAATACTGTACATGGGGCTATAGGGATAAGCGAGCTCTATGCACCATAAGATACACCAGACTCGATTGCATAAAGGGTTCACAAACTGGCTGCTGTCCGTGACCCTGCTCCTCATGGAAGCCTGCAGCTATGGAGCAAGCGACGGCATCAGTTTTGCAAGAAACAGGGCAATGCTGAAGGAGCGTTTCAATACACTAGTTAAAATACACACACACACAGTATTGTACAGTAAGGCTATGAATTTAAATATATTAATAAATGAAAACAGTAAATGAAAGAATTACCGCTCAAGTACTGTATGAAGAAACTGTAGAAATGAGCTGGAACAAGTGAGGCCAATAAAGATTTCAACAACAGGAACACAGAGAACACATTAGCAGGAGATTTCTCAAAGGTTGGAGACAATCAAAACAGCAAGTCTGCTTACGAAGAAACAGCTTTGCAGAGTGGTTTTATCCTGATTCAAACAAAGAAAATTCTTCCCGCTCAAAGCATACTTTGTGATTGGTTTATTTATGAGTGCAACTACACAGGCACCAATCACTGAGTATCAGAATCAGAATCAGCTTTATTGGCCAGGTATACTTACGTATACTAGGAATTTGTCTTCGGTTTGCTATACAACAGCCAAGTAGGTAACAGGTAAGCAGGTGTGTGTGTGTGTGTGGGGGGGGGGGGGGGGGCAAGTAAAGTTACACAGATAGGTATACCGTAGGGACACAAGTGAGTTACATGTACGTCTAGTCAGTCAATGGTCAGGAGTTCAGCAGGCGGACAGCTTGGGGAAAGAAACTTTTGAGGCTTCTGGTGGATCTGGCGGGGACAGCCCTGTAACGCCTGCCTGAAGGAAGCAAGTTAAACATGCTGTGGCCGGGGTGTAGCTGGTCTTTTACTATCTTCATTGCCCGCTTTTTAGCTCTGGACAAGTACAGGTCCTGGACTGAGGGAAGGTCGGCCCCGATGATCTTCTCTGCGGTTCTGACCACCTTTTGGAGCCTGCATATGTCCCTCGCGCTGGCGGAGCTGTACCATACGAGTATCGAGGAGCACAGTACCGACTCCACAATCGCGGAGTAGAAGAGGAGCAGGAGCTTCTGTGGGATGTTGAACTTCCTTAGTTGCCTGAGGAAGAACAACCTCTGCTGCGCTTTCCCAACAGTGGCGTCAGTGTTGGACCCCCATTTAAGGTCCCTGGAGATTGTGGTCCCTAGAAACTTGAAGGAGTCCACTAGCGATACCACACTGTCAGCAATCGTTAGCGGAGGTGCACTAGATGACTTCTTCCTGAAGTCCACTATCATCTCGACAGTTTTGAGGGGGTTGAGGTCAAGGTTGTTGTGGATGCACCACTGGGCCAGCCGGTCTACTTCCCGTCTATAGGCCGATTCGTCCCCATCCTTGATGAAGCCGATGACGGTGGTGTCATCGGCGAATTTGATGATCCTTACTGATTGCGCCTCTGAGGTACAGTCATTTGTGTACAGGGAGAAGAGCAGGGGTGAGAGGACACAGCCCTGAGGGGCCCCTGTACTGATGGACCGCGCTTGAGAGGTGAATTCCCCCGCTTTCACCACCTGTGTCCTATCTGTCAGGAAGTCTATTATCCAGGAACAGGTAGCTTCTGGGACCCCTAGGCGAAGTAATTTGGGGTGGAGGATGCTGGGGACGATTGTATTGAAGGCCGAGCTGAAATCGACAAACAGGACCCTCGCGTAGGTACCGGGAATGTCTAGGTGCTGTAGAATGTAGTGCAGGCCCAGGTTGACTGCATCCTCGACACACCGATTCGAGCGATAGGCGAACTGCAGGGGGTCCAGTTGGGGGCCAGTCACAGTTTTCAGGTGATTAAAAACCAGATGCTCAAACGTTTTCATGACCACAGACGTCAGTGCTATCGGCCTGTAGTCGTTCAGGTTCGTGATAGTAGGTTTCTTGGGGACCGGGACTATAGTAGACCTTTTGAGGCAGGAAGGGACTTTCTGTAGCTCCAGCGATTTATTGAAGATCTTGGTGAATATGGGGGCGAGCTGACCCGCACATGCTCTTAGGGCAGATGGTGACACTGCGCAGGACCCGGAGCTTTCCTGGTTTTGGTCCTTTTGAACAATGCCTCCACCTCTTCTTGGGTGACTTGCAGTGCCTGGGGTTGGCCGTCGGTGTTCGGGGCATCGTAGAGGTGATTGTTTGGGTTGCAGGGGACTTCTTTTGCGAACCTGCAATAAAAGTGGTTCAGTTCATCTGCAAGGTCTTGGTGCATGGCGGTGGACTTTGATGTTTTCCTATAGTTGGTTATGGATTGCATTCCTTTCCATACAGATACAGGGTCATTGGTGGAGAGATCGTTTGTCAGCTTGTCCGAGAACCGTTTTTTTGCTAGCCTAATTCCTTTAGTCAGAGAGTTCCTAGTACGGTTGTATAGTGCTCTGTCACCGCTGCTATAGGCCTCCTCTTTGGCTCGACGAAGTTGCCTGAGCTGGACATTGAACCAGGGCTTGTTGTTGTTGTAAATGCGGTAAGTCTTGGTAGGTACACACATGTCCTCACAGTAGCTGATGTAGGATGTGACAGTGTCTGTCAAGTCATTCAGGTCGGTTGCCGAGGCTTCAAAGACCCCCCATTCCGTGCAGTCAAAGCAGGCCTGGAGCTTCATCTTGGCCTCATTGGTCCATTTCTTGACAGTCTTAACGACAGGCTTAACTGCTCTCAGCTTCTGTGTATAGGTAGGGAGTAGGTGGACGAGGCAGTGGTCAGATAGGCCGAGTGCAGCACGCGGGATAGACCGGAAGGCAGACTTGAGGGTAGTGTAGCAGTGATCAAGGGTGCGCCCTTCCCTAGTGGGACACGTGACTTGTTGTTTGTACTTAGGTAGCTCCTTGCTCAGGTTAGTTCTGTTGAAGTCACCCAGTACTATAAGCAGAGAGTCTGGGTGTTTTTGTTCTATGTCGGATATACATATGGCCAGGTGGTGCAGGGCTTCGTTCGCGCAGGCGAGGGGGGGGATGTACACTCCCACAAGGACAATTGAGGCAAATTCCCGGGGGGAATAGAAGGGGTTGCAGTTGATACTCAGCATCTCCAGGTGAGGGCTGCATGATTTGCCTATGATCGTGACATTGGTGCACCATCCGTCGTTGATGTAGAAGCAGATGCCACCATCCTTCGTTTTTCCTGAGAGAACCTTGGAGCGATCGGCCCTGAAGAGACTGAAGCCCGGCAGAGACATCGGGTTGTCCGCAATATGGTCGTCCAGCCACGTCTCCGTAAAGCAGAGGATAGATGACCCTGTAATGCCTGACCCTGCGCTGCCCAGAAGGAGGGACAATTCGTCGAACTTGTTTGCCAGTGAGCGCACATTCGAAAGCAGGATCGCGGGTAGTGCAGACCGGTGCCCTCGCCGCCGCCACCTCACTAGGGCGCCTGCGCGACAGCCTCTCCTCTGAGTCCAGGTCCTTCTACTAGGGCCGACATGAGGGCCTCCGTCATTCTCTTTCCGGGGCCGGTGATCCATCCACCAGTCGCCACCTGGGCTGTGGGGGGGCGCGGCTGCTCGGTCATCCACTTCGGTGTCCACAACGTCTGCATCCTTGCCACACAGGGCAGCAAGGGCAGCGAGGGCTGCAAGGGCCGCTGATCTGCCCGCCGACGGGCCCGAACGTGTGGTAAGCACCTCGGGAGCGCTCCAACTAAGGAGGGCTTCCCTGCTGTATTTGGTCACCGGTGGGGTAGACAAGGGCAAGGGAAAACAAGGGGAAACAGGTATTTTGGCTGAGCTGCGTAGCTCCGAGGCAGCCATCTGCGGCGCCATCTTAGATTGTAATCGCTATAATCGTTGTTGCTGGAACCTATTGCTGCTCCTTAATACAATGGGTATATTTGAAACAAGTGATACTGTAAATAAAATAACTGCTTTTTCTGTTGCTGATTTAGTCAAAAGCAGCCTTGTGGAGAGGTGTTAGAATCCAATTCCTGTTGTGTAGGTGTGAAAGATCTCAGTGTGAGAGGCCTTTGAAGTAAATTTCTTGTGGGGGGTAGTGATAACATGTGTCCTTTGGAATGGCTCTTGCAAATTGAAGTGAGCAGTGACCCTTCAGTGATTCAGAGCCTGAATATGCTGTATATTAGTTGATTAATGCAAGAAGTCAGTTATTTTTTGCTCAGAGAACAGAGGTGAATGATGTCTAAGTGAGGGGCTGGATGGAGCCAAATATAGGTTGTAGTTCACAGTACCTTGTCTGGGATGTCCAATGCAGAGCACAGTAGATTCCAAACTGAAGGACTTCTAAGTGGAGAGTTGCAGAGGTTTCAATCTAGTGTGTATCTCAGCGCAGGAATGCAATCCGTTGGTTTTGATCAGATGTCCGCGTAGAGTAGAACAAGTTGAAGGTAAGTCCTTGGATATTTACGATGATTTATGGGTCAGTTGTGGTATTGAGATGCACATTTCTAGGCCTACAGTATTTAATATACAATATAAGCAGCATTGCTGGTAGGCAATAATTGAAGAATTCACATAGTGCTTGTGTAGTGACATGCAATGCTGGTACAGTAGGTCAGTCGTCTCTTATGCTGTACAGTAAGTTTCACAGGGCCCATGTACTTCCAAGGAGGGTTATTCAACTATTTTATACAGGACAGTAATTGCAGTCCATAACACTGATGTGGTATTTTCAGTACATTACTGTATACTGTACTTAAATTTGAATGTCAAGTACTGTATAGTAAATATGTACAGTTTAGATTTTAGCATAAAACCAATGCAAATTTTCAAATGTGTACATTTTAGAAACCTGAATACAGTATTCACAAATATATTTTCTCCACACAGGAGTTATGGTTGGACAACATGCCAGGAACTATCAACAAGACTATGAGCAAAATAATCGCCAACATGAAAAAAGAAAATAAAAGTAGATCCAGGCATGGCTCAAGGAAAGTAGCATTATAGTCAGATTACAAACTGTGTGCTTTCATGTTTTTGAGAGAACAACGCCCAGATTAGTATTTCCTACAAAATGCACATGGTACATACAGTACTGTAATGTTTAACTGACTTACTGTATACAGTAGTAAATTTTGTAATGGTAAAGAACAAAAGGAACACTTTATCTTCCTGTGATTGTGCTGTTCATTAATTCATATTTTTCATACTGTATTGTACTGTAGGAGAGTGCAAGAAATTGTGGAGGAACTAACTAGTGAGGATGATGAGTGTACTGCTTCGCAAATAAAACTAATTCTCCATTCCAAGTATGACCTAGACATATCGATCACCAGCATTAGAAGGATGCATTGGAAATTGGGATGGACCTTTGGCGCTACAATGTAAAATACTGTAAGCAGTATAAAGCAGAAATGCACACTTTTTCGCAGTTAATAATCCTTTGAAAAGTAATAAAACAATGCCCTAAATCAATATACAGAGTGTGTACTGTATGTATATATACTATACAGTACATAGCCTGTATACAGTATATATATATATATATATATATATACACAGTACTGTGTATATACTGTGCTGTATGTGTATGTATGTATATATATATATATATATATTTATACTGTATAATGTATACAGTGTACAGTATATAGATACAGTATAGTATATATACATACTGTATATACCTTAATATATTTAATTACTGTATATGATTAATTATTTTTTGACTTCACAGGATATCTCCCATGATAAGAGATGTGAATAAAGAAAAGAGAGTTGATCAGGCACGTCGATGGATTGAGAGTGGTGAAACATTTCACAATGTAATTTTCACGTATGAATCGTCTGTTGCTTTTGAGAGGTTCTCCCAAATGTCATTCCGGAAACGTCACCATATCTCTTTAAAGCCACGTCCAAAGCATCCATTGAAGGTCCATGTATGGGGAGCCATATCACGATTAAGAGCTGGTCCCCTATTATTGTTCGAAGTTACTTTATTCTGTGCCTGTGTTCTATAAAAATACATACGGTACAATACAAGTAAATTCAGTTAAAAATGAGTTGCTTATTAATGAACAACATTTTCTTATTTCTGTAGGGATCATGGATAAGCAATTCTTTAAAAAAAATAGTAGAGGGATGTGTGGTGCTATTTGAGAGTGAATATTACCCATATCATCACAGGCTATTCCAGGATAATGTTCACAAGCACTCTGCCTTTGCCAAATTCATGGAAGAGAAAGGTGGGTATTGTTTTCATTCTGTACAAGTAATGTTTGTACAGCACTGTAGTGAATGTTTTTATTGGCTTAATGAACAGTACAATACTGTATGTTTTATTTTATCTTTTTCATTTCATGAAACATTTTTTCTGTACTGTTTATTTTAGATCACCGGACATGAATCCAATTGAATTAGTGTGGGCTCAATTGCAAAGATACATTAGGTATGTTGTGAAGCCAACAACAAAACAGCAGCTGTTGGAAGGGATCAAAAATTTTTGGTAAGATGTACTTACACCTGAACATTGTAATAATTATATAAATCACCTGTATAAAGTATTGTCTGTTATAGTTTAAAGAAATGGTCAAGCCACTGGTATGTAGTATTGTATTTTCTGTATAAAATTTAAATCCATGCATTATTAAAAATGTTTTTAAAATTGCATTTGTCTGACTATTGCATAAGCTACAGTACTACTATATATTATATTACTGTATATGTACTACTGTATTACTCTATATGTACTACTGTATATTATACTATACAGTAGTACTGTTATTGAAATGTATGAACAGTTGTTGACAGTTTTATTATCAGGTCTATGTCTGTATCTGTTCCCGGAGTGGTCACTAGTGGGTCAGTAGCGGTGCGATGGAGGAAACAAGGAGGCTGAAGTAAGTTCCTGCGCATGTGCGCAAATGGTATTTATTGAGTAGACACAGGAAATATAAGAAACTGGAGCAAAGGGAAATGTAAACGTATGACTCAGCATGGAAGCTGACAGAGTCTCTGAAATAAACAGTCACTTAGATATAGTTCAGTCTGGGTACCAATGGTAACTGGGAGCAGCCAATGATCGGTCTGGGAACCGATGGAGACTTGGAGCAGATGATGATTGGCCTGGGAACAGATGATGAACAGATGACAATCGGCCTGGGAACCGATGATGAATAGGAACAGATGACTATCGGCCTGGGAACCGATGATGAACATGAACAGATGACTATTGGCCTGGGAACGGATAATGAACAAGAACAGATAACTATCGGCTTGGGAACCGATGATTAACAGGAACAGATGACTATCGGCCTTGGAACCAATGATGAACAGGAACTATCGATGGCCAGCATAGGAGCCGATGGTGAACAGGAACAGATGACTATCGGCCAGGGAACTGATGGTGACAACTTGGAATAAACGATGGTCGGCCTGTAAGCCGATGATGACTTGAAACGGAGCTTTACACAGATACTTGGCAATATCAATGATCGGCCTGGAAACTGATGGTAACTTGAAACAGGAATTGTATAGGCAATTGGTAATGCAGATGATCAGCCTGGAACCCGATAGGAACTTGCCATAGAGCTACATATTATTATTATTATTATTATTATTATTATTATTATTATTAACAGTTTCTTATATAGCGCAGCAAATTCCGTTGCGCTTTACAATTTGAAATAACAATAACAAACTGGGTGATAACAGTCATAGAGGTAGGAAGGCACTAAAGCTGGATGCTTTAGTGCAGAGCAGGTTGAACAGCATAGTGCTGATGCAGAGTAATAACAAATAGGTGAGTATGATATGCAGCACCTGGAGAGAGTATCTTACTGCAAGTGGTTGTAGGAGCAAAGTATAGCTGAAGCTGAAGACAAACTGGATGGCTGGTACCTGTAGTTCCATGGAGCACTGAGCTGCAACTGATCTGGATGGCTGGTGCCTGTAATTCCACAAAGCACTGACACAGGAGAATCTCAGGGGACTGCTAGTGAATGCTGGAGCAGAAAGCAGATGGAGCTGCAACTGAACTGGATGGCTGGTGCCTGTAGTTCCACGGAGCAGTGATACAGGGGAATCTCTTTAGACAGGAGACTGGAGCCAGAAGCCGCTTGTTCACAAGATGTGATGCATTGTTCAAGGCAATGATACTGAGCAGGAACTCTGGCTATATACCCCCTGGTCAGCAGGGATTGGAGAATCAAGTCATGTGAGTGCTCCAGTGCACAGGAGTGGATAGCGCCAAGTCAGCTGACTGCAGGTGTCATGGCAGCACCCATACTCTGGAGATGGTGTGAATACATTGGGGTACATATTGTATGGCAAGCGGGTACACACTGGAGAGAGTCTCTGCACATTGCAGGCAATCATGGAACATGCTGCCAGGCTGAGGATGTGACCTCCAGAGACCCAGCACATAAGAGACATTTATAAGTTCTGTATAATAAAGTACATTTTTGATCAGTACGGTATATAAATTCTAATTTTATAATAAAGACTTTTTTACATTTATATTGATACTTTTCTAATAAATATTCCTTTATACGGTATGGTACATGGGGCTAAATGTACAGTATATGTCATTGTGGGGGAGAATCAGTATTAAACATAGAAACATACTGTAGAAACCTAGAATTTGATGGCAGATAAGAACCACTGTGTCCATCTAGTCTGACCCTTTTTTTACAATATCTTTATCTCAAACCTTATTTGATCCTTACAGTATTTCTTTGTAAGAATACTGTATCCTTATGTCTATCATAAGCATGTTTAAATTGCTCTACTGTCTTAACCTCTACCACCTCAGATGGGAGGCTATTCCACTATCCTTTCTGTGAAATAATTTTTCCTCAAATTTCCCCTGAACCTACAGTACCTCCCTCCAGACTCAGTGCATGTCCTGTTGTTCTAATACTTCCCTTCATTTGAAGAATGTTTCTTGAAGAATGCTTCCCTCTTGGACTTTGTCAAAACCCTTGATACTGTACAGTACAGTATATTGAAAAGTTTATAACATGCCCCCCTTTTCCATTCTGTGCTCCAAACTACAGTACAGTACTTACAGGACTGTATTTAGTTGTATAGTATTTCTGGGTACAGTACTGTAAGTTTTGTGATGTAGGCAATGCACCATTTTAGTTGGCCTTCTTTGTACAGTCTCTAATGTATTAATATCCTTTTGAAGATACAGTATGGCCTCAAGAACTGAACACAGTATTCTAGATGACCTAAACCAGGGGTGGCCAGACTTTTGGAGTCGGCGATCTACTTTGAAAGCTGAAAAAGTGGGCGTGGCATAACAAAAGTGGGTGTGGTATAACAAAAAGTGGGCGTGGTATAACACAAAAAAGGGATGCAGCCTTGCTGCACAGAGTGTAATGACTGTCTCGCATGAAATGACACATTGGCCCCGACAGGTAAAAACCTCAAACACATATGCCCCCACAGTGCCAGATACACATATGCCCCCACAGTGGCATGTGCCCACAGTGCCAGATATGCCCTCACAGTGTCAGATACAGATATGCCCCCACAGTGCCATGTGCCCACAGTGCCATGTGCCCACAGTGCCAGATATGCCCCCACAGTGCCCAATATGACCCCACAGTGCCAGATATGCCCCCACAGTGCCAGATACAGATATGCCCCCACAGTGCCATGTGCCCACAGTGCCAGATATGACCCCACAGTGCCAGATATGACCCCACATTGCCAGATATACCCCCACAATGCCAGATACAGATATGCCCCCACAGTGCCATGTGCCACAGTGCCAGATATGCCCCCACAGTGCCAGATATGACCCCACAGTGCCAGATACAGATATGACCCCACAGTGCCAGATATGCCCCCACAGTGCCATATATGACCCCACATTGCCAGATATGCCCCCACAGTGCCAGATATAGATATGCCCCCAGTGCCATGTGCCCACAGTGCCAGATATGCCCCCACAGTGCCAGATATGCCCCCACAGTGCCAGATATGACCCCACAGTGCCAGATATGCCCCCACAGTGCCAGATATGACTTCACATTGCCAGATATGCCCCCACAGTGCCAGATACAGATATGCCTCCACAGTACCATGTGCCCACAGTGCCATATATGCCCCCACAGTGCCAGATATGACCCCACATTGCCAAATATGCCCCCACAGTGCCAGATACAGATATGCCCCCACTGTGCCATGTGCCCACAGTGCCAGATATGCCCCCACAGTGCCAGATTTGACCCCACAGTGCCAGATACAGATATGTCCCCACAGTGCCACGTGCCCACAGTGCCAGATATGCCCTCACAGTGCCAGATATGACCCCACATTGCCAGATACATATATGCCCCCACAGTGCCATGTGCCCACAGTGCCAGATATGCCCCCACAGTGCCAGATATGACCCCACATTGCCAGATATGCCCCCACAGTGCCAGATACAGATATGCCCCCACTGTGCCATGTGCCCACAGTGCCAGATATGCTCCCATAGTACTGCTCACCAGCCTCACCGTGCTGTGTGTGGAGAGCGCAGCACAGCGCACGCTTCTCCTGCCTGCCGCCCTGCCTCTCAGTCTGGTCTCTGGTGGTGACGGCAGCATGTATATCTCAAATCAGGCACCGGTCCGCGAGCTCTGATTGGCTAACAAACCGACACCTTATTTGACCTATACACTCCGCCGTCACTGCCGGAGACCAGACTGAGGGGCAGGGCAGCAGGCAGGAGAGGCGCGGCTTCGGGTGGATGGGCGGCGGATCGCGTTCGACTGGTCGCATGTCCGCAATCGACTGTTTGGCCACCCCTGACCTAAACAGTACAGTGGTATTATTACAGTACTTTCTGCTGCTGATTCCTCTCCCAATGCAGACATGCATCTGACAAGCCTTCCTCATTGCTTTGTTACAGTACGTTGCTTACTTGCCTGTATGTCACCTGAAATAGTGACTTCTACTGTAGATCCTTTTCCTCCTTGGTGGTTTCCAGAATACAGTAGTGACATTAATACTACAGTACTGTATACTGTATTTACTGTAACACACTCCATATACTACAATTTTGGGGCAGATGTATTAAGCCTGGAGACGGCATAAGGAAGTGATAAACCAGTGATAAGTACAAGGTGATAAACGCACCAGCCAGTCAGCTCCTAGCTGTTAATTTACATATTAGAGCTGATTGGCTGGTGCGTTTATCACCTTTCACTTATCATTGGTTTATCACTTCCTTATGCCTTCTCCAGGTTAATACATCTGCCCCACTGTTTTCTATCATGCAACCAACATCTGATCCATTCAACAATCTTAGTATCCAATCTCAAGCTTTTGAGTATATATAGCAGTCTGCGATATGCAATGGTGTCACAAGCCTTACTAAAGTCTATATACTGTAAGCTGCTGTATATCCACGGCTCCACCTTTATCCATCACTTTAGTCACACAGTCAAAAAAGTCAATAAGGTTTGTTTGACATGATCTCCCCCCAGTGAATCCATGCTGTTTGGGATCCTGTAAATTGCTGGATTTGGGATAATCTACAGTACAACTATTTATTTTCCCTACTACTGCACTGGTCTGTAGTTGTTTGCCTCTTCCTTGCTTCCACTCAGTGCTGAAGTGCTCAAGGGACATCGCCAGAGGGGGGAGCTTCCGCTTAGTACATCTTGTTGATGTCCATTCCTGCTTTGCCTTGGTAATGAGGTGAAGCAGAAAGTGTTATACAGTACATTTACCTATTACTGTACTAAGTTTCTGATTTGGATTTTCTTCATGACACCCATGATGATGAATTCTTGCCTGTTGGTTAACCATGGTCCTTTTACCATTACACAGAGTACTGTACATAAACATACTGTACCACTTGGCCACTCAGCTCAGAGTACAACCTTATCACAGACACAATGTCATAATTACTGTACAGTACTGTACTGCAAGCTCAGTGAGACAGTGCAGTATTTCTACTGTACCGTCGCCTGTGCATGCAGGCCAATATGGACGATCTCGGCCATATTTGCCTGCACTGCTATGGTGCCGGGTGACGGGGGGAGAGAAGAAACTTCACTCCCCCATCACAGCACCCCGCCCCCCCCCCCCCCCCCCCCCCCCCCCGCCATCAGGCAGCTCAGCGGCGGATCTCTCAGTGTGTAGGGCCCATTAGACATGTATACACTAATAATCACCAATATGGAGAAATGTGATTTGTCTAAGCTGCATACTGTACAGTATTTTTTATGTACTGTACATTACTGTATTAATGTTCAAGTTACAATTGTGGTTACATTTTCAGTATAATACTGTATGTTACACAGTTATAGATGATGTGTGTAATTGTTTTCATTATTTTATGCAATAAAAAGGCATTTATTTATTTATTATTTATTTATTTATTTATTTATTTATTACCAGTTATTTATATAGCACACATATATTCCATAGCGCTTTACAGAGAATACTTGGCCATTCACATCAGTCCCTGCCCCAGTGGAGCTTACAATCTATATTCAGCATTTGAGAACTTTGCACAATTGTACTGAGTGTTTCCTTTATGCAGTGGAGGGTAATTTCTCTCCACACATATTCTGTTGGTTCATACAGTACAGTAGTTACCTATCCTCACGAATACGGCAGGAATCTCCAATTTGCAATTCTTATCTCCTAATCGCCTGCATCATACAGTACAGTAAATCAAATCTCCCAGAATGTTTAGCCTGGGTTACAACAAGGAATTTGTAAGGACAGTGATTTGCTGCAGTCAATACAGGTACAGTATGACTGCTACAGTGGCGGATTTAGCGGGGGACAATTAGGGCGAACACCCCCCCTACACATACCGGCACCGGGATGGAGGCCGGGTCCCGCCGCGGTGTTGGGAACGAGGTGGAGAGCGGTGCAGCGCGGCGGGGGAAGGGGAAAGAGAGAGAGCGTCGTCACGCGCATACAGCGGCCGAGCGGCCTCTGTTCTGACCACGCCCCCTCCTTCCTGTACGCGCGTCAGGACGCTCTCTCTCTCTCCCCGTCCCCCACCGCGCTGCCCGCTCTCCACCTCGTTCCCAATGCCGCGGCGGCACCCGGCCTCCATCCCGACTCCTCATGCTGCTGGCTGCAGCAGGTGTCACTGTATGCCAGCCATGTCTCCTACCCTCCAAACTTTAAGTAAGTGTGTGTGTGTGCCCCCTCTGTGTTCCATGTCTCCCCCCCTCTGCTCCTAGCTAAAGTGCCTGTGTTCCATGTCTCCCCCCTCTTCTCCTAACTAAAGTGTATGTGTCCCTGCATTATTTTGGCTCATTCAGTGTACTGTAATGTGAATTTCGGCTCATACATTGTGCTATAATGTGAATTTCGGCTCATTCAGTGTGCTATAACGTGAATTTTGGCTCATTCTGCGTGCTATAATGTGAATTTCGGCTCATTCAGGGTGCTATAACGTGAATTTTGGCTCATTCTGCGTGCTATAACGTGAATTTTGGCTCATTCAGTGTGCTATAATGTGCATTTCGGCTCATTCTGCATGCTATGATGTGCATTTCGGCTCATTCAGTGTGCTACGATGTGCATTTCGGCTCATTCTGCGTGCTATAATGTGAATTTTGGCTCATTCAGTGTGCTATAACGTGAATTTTGGCTCATTCTGCGTGCTATAATGTGAATTTCGGCTCATTCAGTGTGCTATAACGTGAATTTTGGCTCATTCTGCATGCTATAATGTGAATTTCGGCTCATTCAGTGTGCTATAACGTGAATTTTGGCTCATTCTGCGTGCTATAACGTGAATTTTGGCTCATTCAGTGTGCTATAATGTGCATTTCGGCTCATTCTGCGTGCTATGATGTGCATTTCGGCTCATTCTGCGTGCTATGATGTGCATTTCGGCTCATTCAGTGTGCTATGATGTGCATTTCAGTTCATTCAGTGTGCTATGATGTGCATTTCGGCTCATTCAGTGTGCTATAACGTGAATTTTGGCTCATTCTGCGTGCTATAACGTGAATTTCGGCTCATTCAGTGTGCTATGATGTGCATTTCGGCTCATTCAGTGTGCTATGATGTGCATTTCGGCTCATTCAGTGTGCTATAATGTGCATTTCGGCTCATTCTGCATGCTATGATGTGCATTTCGGCTCATTCAGTGTGCTATGATGTGCATTTCAGTTCATTCAGTGTGCTATGATGTGCATTTCGGCTCATTCAGTGTGCTATGATGTGAATTTCGGCTCATTCAGTGTGCTATAACGTGAATTTTGGCTCATTCTGCGTGCTATAACGTGAATTTCGGCTCATTCAGTGTGCTATGATGTGCATTTCGGCTCATTCAGTGTGCTATGATGTGCATTTCGGCTCATTCAGTGTGCTACGATGTGCATTTCGGCTCATTCTGCGTGCTATAATGTGAATTTCGGCTCATTCAGTGTGCTATAACGTGAATTTTGGCTCATTCTGCGTGCTATAATGTGAATTTCGGCTCATTCAGTGTGCTATAACGTGAATTTTGGCTCATTCTGCGTGCTATAACGTGAATTTTGGCTCATTCAGTGTGCTATAATGTGCATTTCGGCTCATTCAGTGTGCTATAATGTGCATTTCGGCTCATTCTGCATGCTATGATGTGCATTTCGGCTCATTCAGTGTGCTACGATGTGCATTTCGGCTCATTCTGCGTGCTATAATGTGAATTTCGGCTCATTCAGTGTGCTATAACGTGAATTTTGGCTCATTCTGCGTGCTATAATGTGAATTTCGGCTCATTCAGTGTGCTATAATGTGCATTTCGGCTCATTCTGCGTGCTATGATGTGCATTTCGGCTCATTCTGCGTGCTATGATGTGCATTTCGGCTCATTCAGTGTGCTATGATGTGCATTTCAGTTCATTCAGTGTGCTATGATGTGCATTTCGGCTCATTCAGTGTGCTATAACGTGAATTTTGGCTCATTCTGCGTGCTATAACGTGAATTTTGGCTCATTCAGTGTGCTATAATGTGCATTTCGGCTCATTCTGCGTGCTATGATGTGCATTTCGGCTCATTCTGCGTGCTATGATGTGCATTTCGGCTCATTCAGTGTGCTATGATGTGCATTTCAGTTCATTCAGTGTGCTATGATGTGCATTTCGGCTCATTCAGTGTGCTATGATGTGAATTTCGGCTCATTCAGTGTGCTATAACGTGAATTTTGGCTCATTCTGCGTGCTATAACGTGAATTTCGGCTCATTCAGTGTGCTATGATGTGCATTTCGGCTCATTCAGTGTGCTATGATGTGCATTTCGGCTCATTCAGTGTGCTATGATGTGAATTTCGGCTCATTCTGCGTGCTATAACGTGAATTTTGGCTCATTCTGCGTGCTATAATGTGAATTTTGGCTCATTCTGCGTGCTATAACGTGAATTTTGGCTCATTCTACGTGCTATAATGTGAATTTCGGCTCATACAGTGTGCTATAATGTGAATTTTGGATCATACTGTGTGCTACAATGTGCATTTCGGCTCATTCAGTGTGCTATAATGTGAATTTTGGATCATACTGTGCAGGGCCGTAACTACGTGTGTGCCAAGGGGGCTTGGCACACAGCGCAGTTGCCCTGAGGGCGCAACGGCCAGCGGCATGTAATGAGTCAAATTGACTCATTACATGCCGCCGAAGTCTGCGCCGTGCGCCCCGCTGTGTAGGGAGAAGAGGACCAGCGCCGGGCAGCGGGGAGAAGGAGGAGGAAGGAGGGGGAGCAGTGAGCCGCAGCAGCGCTATTTGATTGGTAGTAAGTGCCGCTGCAGCATCCCCCTCTCCTCCGGTATTGGCTGCCCGGCGCTGCTAAGGATGCTGGGATGCGGTTCCCCAGCATCCACAGCAGCGCCAGGCAACCAATACAGGAGGAGAGGGGGATGCTGCAGCGGCGCTTACTACCAATCAAATAGCGCTGCTGCGGCTCCCTGCTCCCCCTCCCTCCTCCTCCTTCTCACCTCACACAGCCTGCACCGAGAGGAAGCTGCACGAGGAGCCTGTCAGCGGGGAGAAGGTAAGTATATCCTCTCTCTCTCTCTCTCTCTCTCTCTCTCTCTCTCACACCGTCTGCCGCAATGTGTAAAATGGGGTCTCGTCTGCCGCAATGTGTAAAATGGGGTCTCGTCTGCCGCAATGTGTAAAATGGGGTCCCGGCTGCCGCAATGTGTAAAATGGGGTCCCGGCTGCCGCAATGTGTAAAATGGGGTCCCGGCTGCCGCAATGTGTAAAATGGGGTCCCGGCTGCCGCAATGTGTAAAAAGGGGTCCCGGCTGCCGCAATGTGTAAAATGGGGTCCCGGCTGCCGCAATGTGTAAAATGGGGTCCCGTCTGCCGCAATGTGTAAAAAGGGGTCCTGGATGCCGCAATGTGTAAAAAGGGGGACTGGCTGCCGCAATGTGTAAAAAGGGGGACTGGCTGCCGTAATGTGTAAAAAGGGGGCCTGGATGCCGCAATGTGTAAAAAGGTGGACTGGCTGCGGTAATGTGTAAAAAGGGGGCCTGGCTGCCGCAATGTGTTAAAAGGGGGACTAGCTGCCGCAATGTGTAAAAAGGGGGACTGGCTGCTGTAATGTGTAAAAAGGGGGACGCTGTCTATTGTAATGTATAAAAGGGGCGCTACTGTGCAGCGTAATTTGAATAATGTAGACTACTGTGCACCGTAGTATGAATTGCTATTATTTTGTGGCCACGCCCCTTCCCCATTAAGCCACGCCCCTATAATTTTTTTGTCACGCCTACGGCGCGCACTGCCCCTATCTTACATTGGGGGGGGGGGGGGGCGCCACTATCGTTTCTTGCACACAGCGCTAAAATGCCTAGTTACGGCACTGATACTGTGTGCTACAATGTGAATTTCAGCTCATACAGTGTGCTATAATGTGAATTTCGGCTCATTCTGTGTGCTGTAGAAACAGAATTTGTCGGCAGATAAGAACCACTTGGCCCATCTTGTCTGCCCCCTTTTTTTTTTTTTTACATTATTTTTTATCTCTAACCTTATCTGATCCTTATTTCTTTGTAAGGAGATCCTTATGTCTATCCCATGCATGTTTAAATTGCCCTACTGTCTTAGCCTCTACCACCCCTGATGGAAGGAATGGCGATTCGCCAGTCTGTATCACCAGTGCGCAGGGTTCTCTCCACTAACTGGCAACATTTTATTAGTAATGGCAACAATAGGAAATTTAGAAGCGAACGGGAAGGGCATTACTAAGTGGGAGGGGCTATGATTAGGGGGAGGAGTCATAATTCTTAAACCGCCCCCCCCCTAAAAGTTAAGTCTAGATCCGCCACTGGACTGCTACTGTACAGTGTTTGTGCAAAGCAGTCCTGACTCTAAGCAACACCCTCCTAGTCCCCCCGCAGTAGAGAACATATCCTGTGTACCCAGGGCCGGCGCTTCCATTAGGCAGCTTTAGGCAGCTGCCTATGGGCGGCGGGACCTGAGGGGGCGGTCCGCTGAGGCTGCCAGAGAAAAAAAAGAATAATGTCTTCTTTTAGATCAGGGACTGGCCCCCCGTAGCCTTGCTGCTGTACTGAGCACATGTGTGATCCGTGAGCTCCAGCAGCATCACGATGGTTGGATTCTACCACAACTTCGTCTTCCAATTAACCCCCCTGCAGCTCCAGGGATCAATAGGTCCTAACCAAGTGACAGCCACCTCTGCTGTCACTTGCAGTAGAAGCTGTGGTCCTAATCCCACCGCAGTGCCGCTCGTCACCAATGTTGCCCAGCTCCCTTTGCCGGAGCTACA